>NC_043700.1:134347814-134423689 GCF_006229205.1 Suricata suricatta
CAATTTATTACTTGTTCATAAGCTACAACACAGCCTGCTTAATACCTTTCCTTAAATTCCACCTCTATACTACAATATGCTTGAGGTCCATGCAAAAAAGTAGCTACCTTTTATGTAGGAAATGGATGATTAAGTCTTTGGTGTTGTAAAAGCAACTTCATTTAAACATAACCACCCCCACCACCAAAAAAAGAAGAGGGAAAAAAAAAGTAAAGAAAATAATAAGGGAAAAACCCAAGACACACTTCCTATGGGGAAAAAAAACAGTAGTATGATTGATAGTTTTCCATCCCCTCACTTTCAATCTGACAGTGTCCTCAGGTCTAAAATGGGTCGTTTTAGACAGCAAATAGATGAGTCTTAGGTTAGACACTCTATGTCTTTTGATTGGTGCATTTAGTCCATTTACATTCAGTGTTATTATTGAAAGATATGGATTTAGAGTCATTGTGTTATCTGTAGATTTCATGCTTGCAGTGATCTCTCTGGTCTTTTGTGGTCTTTGCAACATTCCACTCACAGAGTGCCCCTTAAGATCTCTTGTAGGGCTCATTTAGTGGTGATGAATTCCTTCAGTTTTTATTTGTCTGGGAAAACCATTATTTCTCCTATTCTGAATGACATGCTTGCTGGTTAAAGGATTCTTGGCTGCATAGTTTTCCTATTTAGCACACTGAAGATTTCCTACTTCTCCTTTCTGGCCTGCCAAATTTCATTAGATAGGACTGCTACTACTCTTAAGTGTCTACCCTTGTAGGTTAAGGCCTATTTGTCCCTGCTTTCAGAATTCTCTCTTTATTTTCGTATTTTGCCAGTTTCACTATGATATGCCAATCAGATGATCAATTCAAGTTATGTCTGAAGGGAGTTCTCTGTGCCTCCTGGATTTTAATGTCTGTTTCCTTCCCCAGATTGGGGAAGTTCTCAGCTATGATTTTTTTCAAGTACCCTTTTGGCCCTTTTCTCTCTCTCTTGTTCTTATGGAACTCCTATGATACAGATATTGTTCCATTTCATTTAATCACTTAGTTATCTAATTCTCCCCTCGTGGTCCAGAATTTTTTGTCTCTGTTTTTCTCAGCTTCATTTTTTCCCATAATTTTATCTTCTATTTCACTTAATCTTTCCTCTGCCTTTTTAATCTTGTCACTGTCTCTAGTTTATTTTGCACTTCATTTACAGCATTTTAAAATTCATCATGACTATTTTTTAGTTCCTTGGTCCCTGCAGCAATAGATTCTCTGCTGTCTTCTATGCTTTTTACAAGCTCAGGGATTAATCTTATGACTATTACTCTAAATTTGTGTTCACTTATATTGTTTGTATCTGTCTTGATCAATTCTTTAGCTATCATTTCTTCCTGGAATTTCATTTGAGGAGAATTCTTCGGTTTCATCATTTTAGCTAGTTTTTTCTCCCTTATGTGTTTTAAAAGCTTGCTGTGTGCCTTGCACCTGCAAACACCACTATATTAAAGAGGGGTCATACACTGTCTAGGACCTGGCCCTTTAGGAGGTGTTTCTTGGAGAGTGTAATTTGCTCTCTGTTGTTGTTACTTTGGTTTATCTCCCTACTTGTAGTGATGTTTTGGACTCTCCACCAATGATTTTTTTCATTGATGTAGCCCTGGAAAGGAAAACAAACAACAAACAGAAAACAAAAACAAGCAAACACACAAACAAAACAAAAACAAAAACATAAAACAAAAACACCAACTACAAGTAAACGACAGAGTGGAGGCCGTGCTGATGGAAGAGGCTTTATCCCATATAAAGAAAAAAATTAAAGAGGCAGGGAAAAGAAAAGAAAAATTAACCAGACAGAGAAACCATATGACTTAATCCAGAGAGAGAGAAAGGAAAATAAAGGAGGTGTAGAACACACATGAAGAGAATAGATTAAATATGTTTGCTTAAACAAACTAACAATCAGAGTAACCAGACTAGAGGAGGGAAGAGATAAGAAGGAAAAAAAAAGAAAGGAAGAATATATCTATTAATAAGAATTGTCTGTGAATTAACTCAGGCAAGGCAACAACGCTGGTCTGGAGGAGGGGCTGTCTGGCTTGTCAGTGTCAATCCCACTCTCCTGGATATGCAGTTACCTGGTGTGGAGGGGAATCGCTTGGTGTAGGCAGGTCCTGCCTACACTGTGGCCCCAATGCCGGTTCCCTGAAGCCCCACCTTGTTCGTGATGGGGAGAAAATGGCGATACCCCATGGACCAGGTATCCCAAACTACTCTGTTCAAGCTGCCTTCACTGTGCTGTGGGCACAAATGAGATGGTTTGTTCCACTCCGCCAACTTCCATGCCTCCCTGGTGCTTGGCTGGGATTTAAACCCCTATGTCTGAAAGATTCCCGATCCATGGTTCCCAGTTCCGGGGAAGTGCCGCTCTGCCAACTCACAGTGCCCGCACATTTGTCCTGCTCCACGGATCCCTGCATCTTGCTGGCACTCAGCTGGGACTTAAACCCACATGCCTTTGAGGTTCCCACTCCATCTGCCCAGGTTTTAGGGAAGTGCTGCTACTTTGAGTGGATATATACCTTCTTCCCACAGCGCTCCAGGGAGGGGATTACTTCTCCCACTGTGGACTGCACCTCTAAACTAGTTACTGAGCCCAGGGCTGGCTCCCCTCCTCCGGTGTGTGAACACAGCAGTTCCCCCCGGTGCAGAGAAAGCCCTGCAGTTAGGGATTGAATCTTGGTTCTGGTCCATACATAGTTTTTCTCTTGTCCAGACACAGTCCTATGCTTCCCCAGTGTTTCTCTTCATTTTGTCTCTCTGCAGAAAAGGATTCCTCCCCTCTGTTGTTTTATCTCTTTCAGTTTACAGTCGCGCACCTATGGCTTGTCAGTTTGTCCAGCTGGGTTCCTGGAAGCATCTCTGTCATTTTGCCACCTTGGCTCTTGTAGTTCAAAGTCCTTTGGCCTCAACAGTGTTTTGAGATATGAGGGAACTTTGAATCTCCCTTCTTCTCCACCATGTTGGCCCTTCCTCAAGTCAGAATAGTATAAACACTAAATATTCAGCTAACCAAATGTCATAACTAAATAGTAGAATCAAGATACTGGAAACTGTGTGTATGTGTTAGCTAAGTCCTTACCATATGTAGTTTGAAGTCAATAAACATTAATATAAAAGCCTAAAAATTAAAAATAATATAAGCATGCTATTTAGATATATGGAGCAAGATAAGAAAAGATGTAATAAAAAGAGTAAATTTTAGGTATTTCTGGGTAGTGAGAGTCAGGGGTGAGATAATTATATAAATCTTGTACAACTGTTTCAGTTTTCTAAACCAAATATACTTTTTTTTTAAATTTGAAAATAAAACAAAGATAATTCTAATCAGAAGGGACAGGGTTTCATAAAATATTTTAACTCCTCCAAGGAGCTGTATCATGGCTGTAAAGAGGTTGGATGAAAGAGAGCTGCAGGAAATGACAAAGTGAGGAGACCCAGCTTAGAAAGCCATAGTCTGAAATGAGCACTTTGACCTTAATCTTGGAAGATATGAAGCCTAAACTTGGGAATGGCATGGTCATGGTTATTTTAGAAAGGTCAATCATGAAAGGTCAATGAAAGAAAAGTGATTCTATTGCTCCCATGCTCCTGATAGACAATGTACAGTGGTTGGGAGAGGCGATTCCTTACGATGTAGATATCTGTCTCCTCAGAAAATGATTGTTCAGAGGTTGGCTGGGTGGGTTAGTGCTATGAAAAGCATCAACACTAAGTTCTCTCCTGTGGGAAGTTTACAAAAGCTTCTTAAAGCTTATAAAATCAGTGCAAGGAGATTCTGCTCACTTGCTGCAAAGCCCTGAAACAGGTAGGATGTCACAATGGGAACCAGAAGGAAGGGATTCATCAGGAACTATGGTACATTCAAGACAGTAGGTCCAAATATTAAAATGGTAAAATTGGCAAGAGTGATGTACAACTGATGTTTTTGTAATGACAATTAAAATATTTGTCTTCTACTATAATTTGAACATGTAGAAATTAAAAACAATGTCAGTAGTAGATGGCTATATGGAGACAGCACAGTCTCTCTCTCTCTCTCTCTCTCTCCATATATATATATATATGTATATATATATGTGTATATATATATACACACACACACACACACACACACACATATTTCCAAGCAACATGCTTAAATTATGTTTGGAATCATAAACCTATAAAGAAATTATAAAACATAAGCTAATAAACAAATAAATATGTACTTACTAATTGTAGTAGGTGTCATGTAGGAAATAAACAGGGGCAAGGCCTATTTTATGGTTCTACAATGCACATGTTTTTTTTAAATTTTATTAAAAAATATTTTAGTTCATTTTTTTAGAGAGAGAGAGAGAGAGAGAGAGAGAGAGAGAGAAAGCAAGGAGGGGCAGAGAGAGAGAGGGAGAGAGAGAATCCCAAGCAGGCTGTCAGCACAGAGCCCTATGCAGGGCTCAAACTCATGAACCATGAGATTGTGACCTGAGCTGAAATCCAGAGTTGGACCTTTAGCTAACTGAGTCACTCAGGTGTCCCTAGTTTTATTTTTTAAATCTAATCTTTATACCCAGCAGGGGGCTTGAACTCATAACCCCAAGATAAGACTCATATGCTCTACCAACTGAGCCAGTCAGGTGCCCTAACAATGTACTTATTGCCTAGGAAACTTGCTATTCTATTCTCAGCATTTGGAATGCTCCATTTCCACACAACAAACTTTCATGTCCCCATGGCTTTGCTCAAGTTCTTTCCTTTACCTGAAAAGTCACTTCCCCTTATATTCCCAAGTATAAACACTGCTTAGTGTTCCCAGCAGATTTTCCCTTGTCTAGCCAGTAAGAGTCCAACCCTCCTCTCTCAATCCTGTTATCACAGCTCTTGTTGTGTTTTGCATGGCATTATAGTGCATTCCCAGTGAGATGATGAGCAGCTTAAGAGTGGGGACTGTGTTGGGGTGCCTGGGTTGCTCAATCAGTTAAACGTTCTACTCTTGGTTTTGCTCGGGTCATGATCTCGTGTTTTGTGGGCTTGAGCCCCATACTGGGCTCTGTGCTGACAGTGCAGAGTCTTCTTGGGATTCTTTGTGTCTCTCTCTCTCTGTCTCTCCCCTGCTTACTCTCTCTCTTTCTCTCAAAATAAGTAGATAAACTTAAAAAACAAAAGAGTAAGGACTGTGTTTTACTCATTTCTGTTTCCCCTACAGTTCTGTATGTCGGTGTTCAGGAATGCTTGCTGAGATCTCCAAGGCCATCAAGCTCAAATCAGGAAACTATGAGTTATACTCATGAGTATGGTTTGCTCTGTCTCTTCCCACGGAGGCTGCCCTCGGCTGCCTCAAATAGATGACTCAGATTTGCTGCTGATACTTCCATGGGGAAAGATGGCAGAAAAGATGGGCAAGTGCCTTTAGACTCTTGAGCATAATGCCTTCAGAATCTTGGAAGAAACAGAGGTGCTGACGTTTGATAGAAGTAGGGAAGGAGTAGCTAAGGCTTCTTAGGCTGGCCTGTGCAAAACGCATCATTTCACTCTTTTTTAAAACCACATATTACCACTATGTCAAATTGATTGATTTTCAATCCTGGCCCTGGTTTCAGGAAATACCTAGAAAAACCATGACTCATTATTGTACATCTGCAGTATTGAAAATACTCCATTTTATAACAATATCATCATCTGGAACTCAGAAAAATATTCCAACGCTAAGTCATTGTACTGAGGAATGTAGTAATGAAAGGGAAATTCTGGATCAATCTTAATTATATTAAGGCAGAATTTATTTACTCAGTGGTGTGATTTTTAGAGGCCCCCACCCAGGTCTCCCTACATCCTGATCCATGCATAAATTTTTATATTTTTATCTCATGATAATAAAAAGTTTAATAATACCATTCCATATCTGAAAGATACTGCTTTATATTGTTTTGTTAATTTGAAGATGCTTTGAAGTGAAGTGGAATATGTTTTATAGACTATTGCATTGAGAGTACTTTATTTGGTTCAGAAGATGTTTCTTGATAAGCCACTTGGGATAGAAACAAAGATTTGGAAAAGGGTTAAGCCTAGACAGAGCATCCCAGTGCAGAACAAGGGGAAAGATTTTTCTAATTTGCTAAGAATTAAAGGGAAGAATAAGGTGAGTCAGAAGCAGAGAAGATAGATCTAGGCTCACATATGTTGTCTGAAGTTTGGCTGCTATACAAGTGTACTTGTTTATCGAATCTTTAGTAATTTACACTTCGAATTTTTGGTGCAGACAAAATAAAACCTGTATCTACTACTTTGAAATTTAAGTGAAACAATGCTCAAAAACCATGCAATTTTTTATAGCTAATTTCATGTTCTGTAATCAAATAATTGGATGTATTTTTTAGGATTTATCTACTTACTCAAAGGATTATGTGTAAAGGTAGCTGAACCAGGTGTGAAAATGCTGAAAGACTATTTTTCTAGGCCAATGAAACTTTAAAGGCAACATCAGTAGGTTTTAGCACCAAGTTGGAACTCCATATCAATGAGGACACTGAGAAAATACTGAAAAAGGTACAATGGTTGGAAATGAGACTTGTGAAATAGCCTATATGGCTCATCAGGTTGAAGTATGGGATGATAATCTCCCTGTGGTGTAGCAGAACATTGGAAGTACATACTACCTTTGCCAGCCAGGATTAATTTTGATCTTGCTCACCTGGCTGAAGACATATATTAACAACAAGTTACCTGTGATGTAAATCAGATTCCAGTGCTCACAATGCCTGTCCACAACAGGGGAATAGCAGACACATGTTGTTTGCACAGCACCTCTCTCTAGGAGCCACTTGATTCTATACCTTTTATCACCTAGTCAGTCCTCTTGACCTCAGTTGTCTCTGGTCCTGGTTCAGTATGAACTCCAACTGATCTCAAATGGAAGCAATCTGACAGTGCCATGCTTTTCTGCTTATACCATGAAACTTTGCCTTCCACCCCTGAGTTCAACTTCACAAATAAAATTCTTTTTCATAAGTATGCTAAAAAAAGTTTTACCACTTATAACTGAGATCACTGGCTTACACAAGGGAGAAGATGTCGTGTGTCAGCACCATTAAAAATGCTATCTTAATCTTCATCCAAATTTAAAAAGTGGAAATTATTCATTCTGTTTTCTGGGTGAAGAAACTGAGAATCAGCACAGGCAAGTAGCTGGGCCAAGGTCACATGGCTCTTAAATAATAGAACTAGAATTTAAACTAGGTCTATTTACTCTTAACACATTATTATTTCCACAGAGCTTGTTGCCTCTCAAATATTGATAAGATAAATAACTGAAATGGAATGCATAGGGTTTTAAAAAATTAGGATAAAGCAATTATCCAATTTAGTAAAATTAAACTTTAAAAAGAGCAAAGAACAACCCCATAGAAACCCAAAAAACACACAAAAATAATTGTGTAATGGGAGCAAGAATGGAGAAGTGAATGTGGAGTGGGACTCAGGAATTTTGAACTTCAACCCTGGTCCTGCCACTGATTGGCTGTGTAGTCTCAGGTAAGTCCCTTAAAGTCATGGAATGTGGAACAAAAAGAGACCTCAGATTACATCCCCCCCGCCCCCCACATGCTTGCTTGACCCTTAGGAAACTGGTATCCAAGTGTTTCTAGTGAGGTTAGGTCAACATTGTGGCAGAGAATGGTAGTGTCTCTTGTAAATATTAGTGTCCAAGGTGATTAATCTTAGGAGATAGGTTGTGCCCTCCTACCTCTCTGCAACCACACTGCAGTCTTTCCCCTGTAACCTCTTCCTCCTCTCAGGATTCAACTGTGCAATTCTGTACCATGGCAGAAAATTTTTCCTGAGTCCATCTGATAAGTACTAATTCAGACTTCTCTTTCATACTTTTATTTCCCAAAATCAGTTCTGTTGAATGAGACCCTTTCAAATACATTCACAAGCAGAATAGCTAACATCTGTATGATTTCACTGTGTGCCACATACTGTTTGTGATTATATATCGTGTAACATGTAATCATAATATATTAATAATTATATTATTATTATAAAAATATACATCATGCTTTTGGTTTTTATAACAGCCTATGAAGATAGTGCTATTTTATGGGTTAGGAAGCTGAGTTATGGAGAAGTTACTTGCTTAAAATGTTTCAGCTGGCAAGTAGTCAGAGACCTAGGGTCTTCCTTTCACTGCCAAGGATATTCTGAGGGGCTCAGCTGTTTTAGGTCTTAGTTCTAATCTGTTAAATGGAATACAAACAAAACTTTGTTCTCTACCTTGAAGTAATGGATGCATTCACTGTGGTGCCAGAAATATGTAATTCATTCTGTATTGTCTTTAATGTTTATTTTTTGAATTAAGTTTTCTTGGAACTTTGCTCTCACTATTTTGTAATCAGTAGGCAACCAGTGGGCAAAGCGAGAATCATGGAGCTACTTCAAAGACTAGAACCTCAAACTAAATTAATTAATTAATTAGAGCTGTGTGTCTTCCTCTTTGTTTTCTATCCCAACATTAGGATCAGATGACAGAAAAACACTGAATGAGGAGGACACCAGAAACCACTCTGACCCTGTCTTTATTCTTACATCTACTAATATATGACCTTGGCAAGACTGTTAACCAACTTGGATCTTACTCTTTCTTCATCTGGAAAATGGAGTAATTTGGTTAGATGAATTTTGCTCTTTGCTGCGACTCTGAGAGTCAGTGATTCCATCACCTTCTCTTTACCTACTTAATATTGAACATATTTCAAGTTTTTCTTTGTTTTAGAGAGAAAAAGAAAGAGAAAGGGAGAGTGACTCGGGGAGAAGCACAGCGGGAGAGACAGAGAATCTTAAGCAGGCTCCATGCTCAGCGCAGAGCCCAACATAGAGTCTGGTGCTTAACCGACTGAGCCACCCTGGAGCCCCTACACATATTTCAATTTCTAATGAGAAAGGTTAATAAGGGGAAGAAAGTGATGCCTGGGTAGCTCAGTCAGTTACGTGTCTGACTTCAACTCAGGTCATGATCTCATGGTTCGTGAGTGCGAGCCCCTCATTGGACTCCACACTGACAGTGCAGACCCCACTTGTGATTCTCTCTCACTCTCTGTCTATCTCTTCCCACCCCCAACATACTCTCTCTCTCTCAAAATAAATAAATAAACTTAAAAAAATTTTTTTAAATAAGGGGAAGAAAGCATTTCTAAGGATAGGGTGAGCCAAGACAAAAAGCAATAGCTTGTTTGAAGTCACACATCTCTGATCACACGCTGGTGTGTTGACTTTCATTTTTCTTCCCCATATCAGGGAGTGCTCCAATGGAAAAAAAAAATTTTTAATGTTATCTTGAACCAACAATGCTACCTGTTCATATAGCTCATGTTGAAACTTAAAGGAAAAATTCTGACTGGAGAGCTAGATTATCATTGTCTCAATAATATAGAACAATACTACATTATCATGCAAGTCCCTTAATGGCAAAGAGAGGACTTCTGGGGTTTCTTTTCTTCTTCATAGGGAAGCCAGAATCAATACTCATTGGCAAACAGATTGAAATGTTAATGATTATTGCTAAACATGAACCAGATATGTGGTGGTCAAATCTTAAGATTTACAGAGTAGCTTATTTTGCTTTGTCTCCCAAACAATAAACAAACAAATTAGAAAGGTTTTTCCAGACAAATCTGCAGAGCCTTTTGTTCTTGTTTTTAATTACCAGTTCTCAAGGAACAGACACCACTTTTCAACAATGGCATAAACACAAAGTAAATACAAAGTATAATTGCACTGAATGTTAATTTAAAAATCTCTTAGTCCTTCAAGTAATGTTAACTAACCTCATGAAAAATTGGTTATGCCATCTTCACAGTGAGAAGGGATGTAATGAAGAGGGGATAGGAAACTCATGACTGGACATTTGAGGTGGCCATGATGCCAGTTCAAGTGCCATTTCAGGGTAAAGGCTAATGGAGACTTGGATATGTAAGAACGCATGAATTAATGTCTCCAAGGGCCTTTCTTAAGAGCTATGCTAGAGGGAAAACTTCAGCCAACCACAAAGCAGATGGAAAAAACACAGATAAAGCAATTTTTTCTAGTAGTCTGCTGCTAAAAAAAGTTTATAACTTTGTACTGTTCTGAGCTGCCTTTAGACTGTATAAGAAGTCTATCTGCTGTCACACTGACAATGACAGTGATGGTGTCCATACTGTCACAGTGTCCCTGGTGGTTTAGACTTATCATAGTTTGTCTATTTTGGGAGTTCAAGAAAATAATACTGTGCACAAAAATCACAAAAAGTGGAAAATGAGCCAATGTGATTCATGCAGTTTTCTATACGACCCCTTATTTTGGGTGAATGTTTGAATGAAGTGACTGCTAATATCCTTTTCACCAGTGATATTTGATGTTTTTATGGCTTTCTGACAGGGCACAAATTACTCAAAACTTTAAATGATTGTTACCACTTCTTTGTGAAAAAATTGTTTCCATGAACAATGAGGTTAATGCTGGCAAAGTATCATTTTTCAAACAGAGGAGCTATCTCAAAAGGAGGAGAAAGACACTGACATTTTTCAACCAGCCAAGCCTCTCTACCCATGAAATAGAATCATTATAAAGGTTGACTCAAGTTCTCCTAATTTGAGAATTTCAGGAAAAGTCTTTGGAAGCCTTTTCAATGTTTTGGGGCAACTTGAGGGTAGTCCTTATGATTCACAACCTGAAAAGACCTTATTAGCCATTTATTTGAATTCTACCATTTTACAGAAGAAATCGAGGGAGAAGAGATCAGAAGTCTTGACTATAAAGTCCTACTGGAAGCAACCTGCTGAGCTATAGCCATATCAAATCCTTTGCCTCTTGCACCAAGGCTTGTTTCAAATCTCTGTTTTCCCCAAGTTCCTGAGTGTACAAATTTCCTCTTCACTCTCAACAAATGAATAGGCTTCCATCCCGCAGAAAAAAATAGAAACTGTAAAACAATAACATTCTCAATTTCTTGCTACCAGCTCTGAATGGCTACAGCCACTTTTCGGGCCTTCCCTCCTGTGAAAGACAAGAGGAGGCCCCCTACTGTCAGAGGCTGTGCTGTGTTACCATTTTCTCAGAATTGCCTGGAGCCATTAACTGCGTCCTAGGGATCTTGGTCAACTGATTACACTCTCACTCTGCTGTAGCTTCAATCTCTCTCTCTACTGGCTTTTCCACATGCAAGGAAGCTTCAGCTTTAGGAGTTATGTTATTCCTTTTAGTAAAAAGAAAAAATAAGATTTGAAGTAAATATGTTTAGATTTGTTGATTCTGGTAGTGGGGGAATTTATTATTTTAATCTCTACCTTTTATGCCAACATTTTTTTCCCTCAGAAAATAAAAAAATCCTGTGAGCATGTTATGGGCTCAGTAAAGATCAGTGACTATAACTGCAAAATAATATCCATCCATCGGAATTATACACAGCCACGGCTTCTTATAATTTTCACACTGAATAAAGTTTTTGGCCCTGTTGACTGAACTTTAAAAAAAAAAAAAAGGAAAAAGAAAGAGAAAAGTGAATCGGAGAGAGTGCTCTGTTTACATTTCAGTAGGGGACTTCCAAAACTCCCCTTTGGCAGCTGCGAGGTGATTTAACTATAGGTGGTCCATAAAACTAGCTGGAAGTGATCATTTGGAATTTTAAAAACCTTTTCAGCAATGTTATGAAAACATTAGTAACCACTATAAAAACATAAGGAATGTTGAAGTTTATCCATTTATTAGATTCTCAAATACCTATTGGCAACTAGTAGGCAAGACATAATCAATGAGAAGATGGATCAACTTTTTATTTTCTGCAATTACATTACTCCTAATTTCATAAGGAAAATTTCAACTATTCTAGAAAAAATATCTTACTCTACCAATCCCAGATCCACAAATCTCCTGTTGTTTTTACCCATTCTTTCCTCCTTTCTTTCTGTTAAATGGAGAAACTGCCCTCCATCCCCATTCGTGGCCAGTCCCACCCGCTATGCCTGGACCTTCCTCTCTCCACTCCTTTTTGTGAACTCTATTTCATGTCTTGTCTCTTTTCTCTGTCTTCAATCTTTGCCTTTCCATTAGGTCATTCCCATAGTATTAAAACATTTTCATTTTTCTCTCTTTAAAAGAAGAAACTTCTCCATTGATCTCACATTCATCTCGAGCAGACCTCTAATCTCTTCTCTTACCTTCACAACCAAACATCTTGAAAGGGAATTTCTTAAGAAAAAAAAAAAAACCCAGTCAGTGTCTACTCTTGCTGTCCCCATTTCTTCAATCCCTCTCATTCCTCCACCAGGTCCATCTGGCACTGCCAACAGACCATGCTCCCTGTTTTACTGTTGACCTCAGAGGGCATTTAAGGGTGAGAAGAAAGCAACTTTATTCTTTGTTAACTTTGTCTCTCAAAACTTAGACAAGATTTTAGGCAAATACCATAGTTTTTCTGGTTATTCTCAGCGATTAATAATGAATTTAGTTTTTAGGAGATTAAAATGTTTATATTAGATAGGACTAGACATTTTTTTTTCTGTAATCCAAATTAAAGCTTCTTCCTAGCTCGGGCCTTTTTGTTTTGTTTTGTTTTTTGTTTTTTGTTTTTTTAAATAGTTTATTCATCAGGGAAATACAAATTGAAACCACATTGAGATACCACCTGATGCCAGTCAGAGTGGCTAAAATGAACAAATCAGGCCTTTCTTAAGTGGAAAATCTGTAGTGAGGAAGAGGCATGAGTGGCTTTTGCCGTATCTTTCTTCTGAAACTTGTTCTCTACTTGTAATGCCTTCTCTTCCTCTTCCAGGGTTGGTGCACAAAAGTTCTTAGCTGACTGGTGTAGTTATAATCTGGCATTGATGGTTATAGAAGATATCTTCATCTTATGTATTTGAGAGGATAGAGTCTAATCCTTAGGTTTAATACACATACACATACATACATATCAAACATGCATACATACAACACAAACATAGACACACATACACATAACATATACACAGACACACCTATTTGAGTCCCTAAAGACTGTAAAAAGAGGTTATATATATAAAGAGGTTTTATATATATATATACATATAATATAGATATATTTACATAGATAAATATATAGAAATGTATTTATGTAGAAAAATATATATATTAGAGAGACAGACAGAGACAGAGAATGAGTTTTATTTTAACAAAAATAATTTTACAAACAGTGTAATTAAAAAATGGATAGAGGACTTGAAGAAACATTTTTCCAAAGAGGACATACAGATGGTCTGCAAATACATGAAAAGATGGTCAACATCACCAGTAATCAGGGAAATGCAAATCAAAAACACAATGAGATATAGCCTCACACCTGTCAGAATGGCTAAAATAAAAAACACAAGAAACAATAAGTGTTGGCAAGGATGTGGGGAAAAATGAAACTTCTTGCACTGTTGGTGGGAATGTAAGTTGATACAGCCACTGTGAAAACGGTATAGAGGTCCTACAAGAAATTAAAAATAGACATACCATATGATCTAATGATTCCACTATTGGGTATTTACCTAGGGAAAACAAAAACACTAACTTGAAAAGATACATTCACCCCTATGTTTATAGTAACATTATTTACAATAGCCAAAACATGGAAGCAATGTAAGTGTCCATCAATAGATAAACAGATAAAGAAAATGCATGTGTACACACACACACACACACACACACACACACACACATGCACACAGGAATATTATGCCACCATGAAAAAGGATGAAATCACTTGAGACAACATGATGGACATAGAAGGTATTAGGTGAAATAATTCAGACTGAGAATTAAAATACCATATGATCACTCATAAGTGGAATCTAACAAAAATGAATAAACAAACAAAAAGCAGAATCAGAACTATAAATACAGAGAACAAACTGATGGTTGCCAGAGGGGAGAGGGGTGGAGAGGTTGGGTAAAATGGGTGAAGGAGAGAGAGAGAGATACAGGGCTCTAATTATGGAATAAATAAAACACAGGAATAAAAAGCAGAGCATAAGGAATACAGTCAATATTATAATAGTGATGTAAAAGGAAAGATGGTAGCTATACTAGGGGTGAACATAGCATAATGTATATAAACTTGTCAAATCCCTAAGTTGAATACCTGAAACTAACGTAACATTCTATGTCAACTATACTGAAATTTTTTTGGTAAAGTGATTTTCTAGGTCTATCTCTGTCACTTACAGATCATCTATAAGTGGGCCTCACAATATCTGTCTTGCCTACTTCACAGGACTGCTTTAAAAGTTCCCTGAGTTAATTCATTTAAATATAAATTAATAAGCTAAAAAGGCTACATGAGTCTTTGCTTGTGAAATGTAATATTATTGTTATCATCAAAATATACTTTCCAAGTATAAAGGACTTGTGATCATATTTGCCCTCTACATTGGATCTCTGGATGCAAGGAGAGAACGAAGTTTAAATGAGAATGATGATGAAACTACTACAATGACTTTGTCTTCTTTCTTGAAACTTAGGCGTCACTGCCTTGAGAGAAAGCAGTAAGGTGTTCATTTTGGCTTTGTGTAGAAGTTTTCTTCAGCCCCCAAGATCATAATCCCTGAATAATGCCAGCCCTGCCTGCTTACCACCATTACTCTGAGAGAGCTGTGGTAGTCAGCTAGCTCGACCCATCTCTGGTCTCCACTTTCTCTTCAGGCTCAGCAGGCTGAGGTACACTATGGTTGGGTAAGATACTCTATTTCATTTCTGGTGCCTATTTTGGGAACAATAATGAAGCCGGTCCATTGAGCCTATCATAGGCAAGATAGCATGAACCTTCAAGTCATTTTTACTGGGTGACAATGAGCAAGCCAGGTAGCCATGTAGCCATGTAACAGAGATCAGTCCCTTTTGCCATTCCAGATCCATTCTTCATCTTTCTCTGCCCTGCTTACCTCCACCAAATAAGGCAACTGGGCTACATTTCCCTTTGGTATGTAAATGATTTAACCAATGGGAGAAACTGACAGAAGATCTAAGGGCGGGGAATTGGTCCCCACTCCTTAGAGGCAGGGCCATGAATTTGGCTCTTCCACAACTCCAGCTCCTGCTGGTTTCCTTGTTGTTTCTTTCACCTCCACCCACAATTATATAAAGGAGACCAAAGGGATTCTTTATAAAATACTTTATTTAAATGCTAAAGGAGGTAATTTTCTTTTTTCCTGCCAGAACTCTGATATAAACCACTATAAGCCTCACTTTTCTCATCTGTTGTCATATGGGTATAATAAAAGAACCCATTTCACTGGGCAGGAGTGAGGATTAATCGAGATAATATTTATAAAGTACTTAATACTCTGTAGGCACTTAGTACTGTATTTAAAACTCAGTAAGTATACACTTAATACAAAGCACTTTACTGAGTACTAATACAAATGTATTAATATAACAAAGTATTAATACTGAATATTAATGCAAAGTACTTTACTGAATATTAGCTCAGGAGATATTAAACTATTATTATTATCATTATTACTGGTTTGGGCCACTGATGACTGAGAATTAATTTGAAATAGTGATTAGCAGGTTACAAGCCCAAACCCCTGTATTTCTCAACATAAATAATCTTCACTTGCCTTGTCCTCCTCTGCTTCCTCGGCAGCCTTCCATGAACTGACTCTTTCTGTTTCTTTTGGTGTGTGTTTGACTCTCTCAAGGCTTCCATTGGTTGAGACTTTTTTCAGTCCATAAAGCATAAGGCTATTTCACAATTTCTCTTTAAAGGAAAGAAACAACAGATAATGACAGATTCAGGGATTTGGGGTATATTTGACAACTCCAAGGATTTAAAGTTTCAGCAGGATGAATGAAAATTCTAAAAACTGATCTTGACACTCTCTCCCAGTAGCCTTGAGTAAGTTATTTTATTCTTTCTAACACATTTCAGGGAGTGTAAAATGAATGGAGGACGATTGGGAAGATGGATTATGCTCAGAAGAGGAGGAATTAGTGGGATTAAGTACTAACTTTTTTTTACTCTTCCACTGAGGAAATAAAAATTGTTAAAAAACAGTTCTGCAGCAATGGAGCATGCTCTTAAATACCAAACTGTCATAAGAAAGATCAAATAGAGTAGAGTAGCCTTGGTTCGACAGGCATTTTAAAGACACTAATAATAAGCAGACTCCAAGAGCTCCCAGTGATTCCAATCAATCACCACTGTGGTTGTCACTTTATTTCCACTTAGACATATTTGTAGTTTGAAACTAAATTTAAATATGGGAGCCTTTTAGAAGCCTTCTCTGATGATTTCACTGAAATCAGAACTCATAACATTAATTTGGCTTCTCACAGTATAATCCTTCCCACATGACAACTGAAGGATTGTCATGTCCTTTATGACAATAGCAATCCTTTGTGACACATAATCTTTTATTAACACCTCCATGACAACTTTGGATTTATGTAATGTTACTGGATTTTTCAGGTAAATTTAGACTCATTTATTTACCCTAAAAATAGTTTTTTGAGGACAATTTAATGGCAATGGACATTTAATTGTGCCACATGTTTCACATTATTTGACTCCTCTTGACAACCCCATGAAATAGAAATTATTACCCCATTTTATACATTTTATACAGGATGAAATGGTGATTTACAGAGTTTAAGTAATGTAGCTAAGGTCATAGGGCTGTTGAGTGGCAGGGCTGATATCTGAAGCCCAGTTTTTCTGGGAACAAAAAGTGGCCCCCAAACCTGTGACATTCTGCCATATCAAACATGAGCAATACAGTTACTTTCCTCAAGACTTTTGTCTGCCCTTCAACTCAGGAACCAGTGAAATGCTTGTAGGTTTATAAATATGGTCATGATGGGTCTTACCCTGCAGCAACCCTATCACACCCAACCGTACTATCTCCCAGTGCTACTGCATATACTCCACACCAGAAATATATTATCACAGGGAATCATTAGATGTTTTCCCTTCTCATGGCCTCAAACTATGCTGCTTTTTTCCAACAGTCTTCTTGGGTCCATTTATATTATTATTTACAAACATAATTTATCCTTTCCCCCATCAATAGGAATAACCTATATGTCTTCATATGACCTCTGTCCAATGACAGCAATGTACCTCTTATAACCTCTACACTGGTAGCAGTCCACTTTAAGCCTAATGGCTTTTGAGATGTTCTACCTGATGGTATTCTCTGGCTACAGGAGCTTCCTCAGCCTATATACAGAGCAGGAAGAAAGTGCCAGAGTGTTAAGACCCCCAGAATAACCTCAATGAAGTGTAGGGATTGGTGGATAAATACTCTGACCCCCTTATTTCTCAATGGAAAAATTCTGAGACATGTTCAACATAATCTCTGAGAGGGACCCTTAGGAGACTGAGCCCTAGTCGTCCACAGTAGTAATGAGCTTGTCAGTGCAACTTCCTTCCCCATTTATTGCAGATTGGGATCCCCAGGAAACTGACTCCAAGAAGATTAGTGTGAAAGAGATATATTAGAAAGTGCTCTCAGGATTAATCAGTGTAAAGAGAAGGGAAGGAGGTAGGGAAGGTTGGACCAAGAGAGAGAAATTGAGCAGTCATGCAATTATATGAAAAGCATCAACTGACCCCACAGGGGGATCTGAAGCTGGGATGGCTCATCATAGTTATCTGAGCTGGAATAAGGGGCTAGGATGAATATCCCTGCACTGACAAGTTATTGTCAAATTCAGTCTGTCCTTGGGAAAAAGGAGAAATTTCATGAGGTAAATTAGATGGCTAAGGGCGAAGCATGTCACGGGGTGCAGGGTTCAGCAGAACCCCTAGCACCTCCTTTAGCCATGGAGAGGGATCTGAGCAGTGCATCACAGTATTCACTACACCTACGCTTGGGACTATTCCCTTATAAGTTAATGGCTTGCTCTCCCCTTGCTCCACTCAGATTCACTCTATCTAAGTTGTAGAGCATCTCTTCTAGAATTTTGATGGGCCTCTTTTCCTGGGGTAAACTTATAAGAGGAAAGTTAGAGGGATGACCTATAGCCCCTACAGTGCTAGTATCAAGGCCATGAATGATGCCCATTATCTCTCTCCTCTACTCTCCATTGTGGTTTATCTCATTCTTGAGGGCTGTTAGCTTGGTTGCCATTCTGTTCTCAAGCTAGGTCTATTGCAGTTGTTCATTTATAGGCCAAATTGGGCAAGGGAAGACCAAGAAATGCCTAAGTGGATTGCTTGGGTGTGAAACATATTCCTAATATGCCTCTTTGCACATGTAAAGAACCCTGACTTCTCTGACTTCCTTTGCCCCTACCTCCCCAAGATAGTGACTGTTTTTTTTTCTTTTATAGTTTATTGTCAAGTTGGTTTCTATATAACACCAGTAATCATCCCAACAAGTGCCCTCCTCCATGTCCATCACCCCACTTCCCCTTTCCCCTCTCCCCCTTCAGCCCTCAGTTTGTTTTCAGTATTCAAGAGTCTCTCATGATTTGCCTCCCTCCCTCTCCCAACTGTTTTTCCCCCTTCCCCTCCCCCATGGTCCTCTGTTAAGTTTCTTCTGTTCCACTTGTGAATGAAAACATATGGTATCTGTTCTTCTCTGCCTGACTTATTTCACTTAGCATGACACCCTTGAGGTCCATCCACGTTGCTACAAATGGCCAGACTTCTTTCTTTCTCATTGCCATGTAGTACTCCATTGTAGAGATAAACCACATCTTTTTGATCCATTTGTCAGTTGGTGGACATCTAGGGTCTTTCCATGATTTGGCTGTTGTTCAAAGTGCTACTATGAACATTGGGGTACATGTGCTCCTATGCATCAGCATTCCTGTATCCCTTGAGTAAATTCCTAGCAGTGCTATTGCTGGGTCATAAGGGAGTTCTATTGTTAAGTTTTTGAGAAACCTCCACACTGTTTTCCAGAGCAGCTGTACCAGTTTACATTTCCACCAACAGTGTAGGAGTGTGCCCATTTCTCGAATTCTCACCAGCATCTATAATCTCCTGATTTGCTCATTTTAGCCAAGGATAGTGATTCTTCTTGATGGCTTGTCCTTTGAAATGAGTATTTCAAAGTTCCCAGAAGTTTCCATAGCATAAATCTAATGCCATTCCTGCTTTATCTCTAAGTAGAAACCTTTTTTGGGGGGGAACCATTATATCTAAACACACAGGGCACAGAGATGCAAGGATGGGAAGCAAAACATTCCTAAGAGAGTCACAGGGAATGATGATAAGTAGCACCCTGCCTACTCCTACCCTTTGGTTTCTAGAACCAGATAGACTTTTCATGCTGGAGACACAGCAACATATAGTGGTGATATATTTAGATCATGTACTGAATCCTTGAGTGTGCTTCATTCTCAGAGTCTGTTGTCTCTGAGTGCCCTCAAAGGTCTTCCATTAGGCTAGTCTAGTATTAGGCTCGCAGTATCTGTGTGGCATGAAATGGGATGGTATTAATAGGCCCAGAGGTCATGCATTTAGTGCCACATCTTGTTTTTTGTAAAGTGGACTCCTTGTTCTGATGCAATATTATGTGGATCAAACACTATAATTCCTTGTTAGTGGTGCTGGCTAAGGCCCCATGGCCAGTAAAGGAGAAATCTCACAAAATAAGTGTTGATGCCAGTCAAAATGAATTTCTGCCTCTTCTAGGATACAAAGGGTCAAATGTAGTTACTTTGGCACCATGCGGCTTCTCAAGGGATGGTGTTCAATCAGGAGTTCAAGATTGGTTTTTGTTGCTGTTGGGATAGTCATTTGGTAGCAGCAGTATCTAGATCAGCATTGTTGAATGGGAGGCCATGCCATTGATCTCATGGAGATTATGCCATTTCCTTCATGTACTCAGTGTGCCAGCACTCAGGTGGCCAATGACAGAAGATAGATATCATCAGACTAAATCATTCTATGAACTTGGTTGTTTAGTGCCTCTCCTGTAGTGAATGTGCTTTGATGGATATTAACATGTAATGCAGAGACACCTGGGTGGCTCAGTCGGTTAAGCCTCCAGCTTCGGCTCAGGTCAGATCTCACATTCGTGGGTTCGAGCCCCACATCAGACTCAGTGCAGACAGCTAGCTCAGAGCCTGGAGTCTGCTTTCGGTTCTGTGTCTCCTTCTCTCTCTGCCCCTCCCCCCTCTCATGCTCTGTTTCTTTCTGTATCAAAAATAAATTTAAAAAAACAACAAAAACTCCCCAAAACATGTGATGCAGAGGTCTTCACTGTCTGTGCTCACTCTCATAGATTCACATCCTCCAAACCCAAACCTTCATGTTTCCTCTCTTCTACTTTTCTCCTTCCCAAGCTCTGACCAACTGTTAAACCAGTCATCATGAGTCCATGTCATAGTTCAGGCTGCTATGACAAAATACCACAGATTTGTTGGCTTAAACAACAAACATTTATTTTTTACAGTTCTAGAGGCTAGGAAACCTAAGATCAAAGTGCCAGCAGATATGTTGTCTGGTGGAGATCCTCTGCCTGGTTTACAGATGTCCGTCTTATAATATGGCCTTTCTTGTTGTATGCATGTGGAAGGGGATAGGTGGGAAGGAGGGAGAGAGAGCGAAATCTTGTGTCACTTCCTCCTTTTTTAAGGGCATTCATCCCATCAAGAAGGCCCCACCTTCAAGGCCATTTTATGCCAGTCTCAGCCTATTGATAACTCTATTGATAACCAATGTTGTGGTTGTTCCAGCTCTTGTAGTTCTTATTAGGGTTGCAAGACACTCTTCAGCAATAACCTTTAGGAAATGAAAAAATAAAGGTTTATTACAAGACCTGGAAACTACACAGCACACCCACACAGTGAGGTTTCAGGGAGAGAGAGAGAGAGATAGAGAGAGAGAGAGAGAGAGAGAGAGAGAGAGAGAGGGAGAGAGTTGGTGCTTGCAGGCACTTGGGATTCTGGTTTCTTGAGCTCACTCCTTTTTGGTGAATTTTAAGCATAAGAGTAAGAATTTAAAGCCTGGGAAGAGGAAAAACAAGTGCCTCAAATAGATATTGAAACCAACCAAAATTTCTAAAACAAAGGAGGCTCAGTTGGGAGTGTGGGGGGAGGCAGCCTGGTCTTTATCTAGTGATGTGGCAGTGTGTTTATTGGAGATAATCATCCTTGAAGGGAATTCCTGGCCATCTAAACTTCAGTCAGGCACTTGCATTACAAAAAAGCAAAAAAACTCACAAAGCAACTGTCAGGATTTACACAATGGCCAAATCTAGTGTTTATTACTTTCCAAAGGCCCATCTCCAAATACCATGATATTGGAGACTAGGGTCTCACCATATTAATTGTGGGTGGACATATTCAGTCCATATATATTCTAATTTTGGGCTACTTTTCTTTTCACACAAAGTGAATGATCAAGGACACCATTCAAAACTCTGTTCATTGGGACATTGGGAGGATTTCCCCTTATTCCTGTCTTTCAAGGCTACCCATGGATGGAGCTTAAGTGCAGCCCCTGTCAATTTTCGGCATCTTGAGTTGACATATGTATGAACCAACTCCCGCTTTTATCCTCCTCTATAAACCATTTATAAGGAATCTCCTCCCAACACATACATAAACCCCGAGACATGGCCATAGGTGTGAGGTGAGGGAGAGGTACTGGTGCAATAGCAGTGGATAGCAAGGGGGCCCGGGACACCTGATCATGTAGCTTCTTTATTCCCTCCAAGCTCTGCTCATGCCTGGTTTTGGATGTGTCGCTCTCATCTTACAATGGATTTCTTCTGGGCTTCCTTGACCTTACAACCTGTGTGTCTGACAGAACCTAACTAATGATGGTAGCTCTGGCCACATGGTTACTTGTTTTGCTCCATTGATAACAGGGCTATAATGCATTTTAGGAAATATATTTTCCCCAAAAGTATATAAATTTCCACTGCAGATAGCATGGCCTTTCTCCTGAACTTAACTAAACATCTACATTATGATCACCTATTACAGTTTGCCATGAACTCCGTAAGGTATCTTTTTCCACTACAGATACCTCTAATACCTTAAACTATGCTGGGTCATATGGCTGCATGTATTACAGTAGGGTCCTGTTGTTGAATGTATTCATGCTTAGCTGACATCCATTCATCCAACTGATATATTGGCTGGAGTGGTGTTCTCAGATATGGAATATTCTCCCTGCAGAAACCTTGGAAGCCGACTTAGAGGCATTGCATTTCCTTCTTCATGGTGGGAAGTATATGATGTGATAATTTATCCTTTACTTTGGAGAGGAAGTGCTGGCATGCCCCAGACCACTGGATCACTAAACATTTCATTGGTAAGGTTGACTCCTAAATCTCTTACCCTTTCTGGAGTAGGTTTTTAACATGTGTCTTAGGTTTTTAACATACTTGCCACTTGTCACTCATATAGTCATATTAGCATGATGTCATTAATATAGCAGGCCAGAGCAAAATTCTAGGGGAATGTTAGGTTATGTTATGACAGAGGATGGAAAATTAAACCTAGTACTGAGGCTAATTTAAAAATGTACTATTTATAGTATACATAGTCTGTTCTAAGTGAATACTGTTTCTGAATCTCCTTCCTGATGGGAATGGAAAAGAAACTATTCACCAGATTAATGACTATATACCATGTGGCCGAGGCCTTGTTAATCTGCTGTCAGAGATACCACACCTGGCCCAGTGTATAATTTGTGTAAATATTTGAGTAAACTTGCAGAAGCTATTTTCAGGATCCATGTGGCTTCTGTATAGGCCAAATTGGTGATGGAATGAAGATATGAAGGGGACTGTAACTCCTGCATCCTTTAGGTCTTTAAGAGTAGTACTAATCTTGCTTCCGGTTCTGTGTCTCCCTCTCTCCCTATTCCTCCACTGCTCATCTTCTCTCAGAAAATAAATGTTAAAAGAAAAAGGGTGGTACTAATCTTTGACCCTTTCCCCATGATGCTATACTTTCTGACTTATTGTATTGCTGGACTGTATTAGGCGGGGGTGGTGGGGGGAGTTTCCACTTGATCTTTCATGCTATAATAGTTCCTATACCACAGGCCAAGGAACCAATGTGGGGATTTTGCCAACTTCCAAGTATGTCTGTTTCAATTATATGTTTAGTAATTGAGAAAATAACTACTGGGTAGGTCTGTAAACTCAGTGAACTCACTGAACTGGGTCTGGGCTCTGATGGTGTTTCACATGCCTTGATATCAGTGCTACTCCCGGTACCTAAGAGTTCCCCAAACACGTGGGTGCTGTCCTTCCTCCTGCATACAGTTTTCTCAGTAAATGGTCTGTTTGGAGTCATCTTGGGAAAACCATTTCCATATGCACATCTTGTAATGTTGCTGTGTCTTTTCTCCTGGGGAACTGACCTTCAGCCAATAGTTCATAGGGCCAAAAGTGGGCTCAGATCCAAAAACTAGACAAGATAGTATAACTTTATTGTGACATCTGACCTTAGCCTCCTGTCTGTCCATCTTGATTTGTTTTTGGTTTTGTTTTTTTGTAATATAGGTTAAACTATACCTTTGTTGGAGCCCATCTGTTGTGCCCATATAAATAACATGTTCTATTAACTATTTCCTTGCCTCCTATAATTCAGCCCTTAGGGTACAACATTGTCCTTGCTGTACATTATGACTGTGCCCTCCTTGTTTCTGGTGGTTAAGTGCTACCACTTCACTTCTATTATTTCTGAAAGCTATAAACCCTATTTTTTTTAAATCAGGAGACCAGTTCTGTCACAGCCTCTGTTACAAGTGCTCTGACCTATAGGGCAGAGAATTTAAGAGATACTAGAGACCTTCTCAGCTGCATCCTTACTATTTTAGTAAACCAAATACCCTCCAGCCCTCCCATCACACGTAACTGTGAGGTGGGTTTCCCTGTACTATACTGTATCCAATCTAGCATGGCCACCTTTCCAAAACATTTGATCCCTTCTTGCACTGTCTGCCAGTGCTTATTTAGCAGTTCTACTTCATTTAGAAACTAGAGAAAGCGACAGCCCAGACTCAAAACCATCCAGGGATATGTCTGCCTTGGGGTCTTTGCCATGGTGTTAAATCCTTTAACTCAATAAAGTGTTCCCATATAGATATATTCTGTCTTACGTCCTACCAGCCCCTTGATTTGGCACTCTCAGAATTTACTTTCATATATGCTCTCTCAAGTCTTAATGGCACATGTTAACTAGGTCCTGCAGGTCCTCCAAGGTATAGTTCCTTTTCTCCCTTAGCAAGTCTTACATTTGTGTTGTAATCTACACTACCTACTGATCTGGTATAAGAAGTGATGGGGCAGAGATCATGGAGGCACACATTATCTGGCAAGGCCAGGACAGTGTGCTGATTCCAACAGTGCTGTCCATCTCTGCAGGTTCAAGACCCCAGTGGATTCTGAGGATTTAATGTTTCAAGCACATCAGCCCTAAAGTTCTCATCTCAATTTTTAGGATTCTGTTATTGCAGGCTCCATGTTGGTAGGTTGAGAGTTCAACTTTCTCTGGAGTTATGCTGTTATGAGTAAGTCCTGGACTGGGTCTTCAGATTTCCCTGCTGTTTGCCAGCAGGGGAGGAGAATCTCTTAATGTGCTCCAAAGAGGCCTTCTGGTTTTCCTATCTAGACTTCAATTGCTAGTAATCATTTTGTGCCTTCCGTAACTTTCTTCCAAATTATCTAATGCTTCCAGCAATACCTATTCAATTCCATTTGTCTTCGAACTATGAATCACCTCATATTTCTTAAGTGCCTGGTATATTGCACTTCCTAGTACATATCCTTTAACCATTTTGCCAACTATTGATGACCAGAAGTATTCAGAGTTCCACTGCTACCTTGTGCAGGGGCTGGTGGGCTCCCTGCATGACCAGTAATGTGATTTTCATTGACAACTGGCTGGTACATGATTCAGCTCTAGAATCTCTTTTTTAGCCTCAGCTTCTAACAACTTCTGGCACTTACCTTTGCAGGTTAGGCTCCTTGGCTAAGTATACTGATAGGGAGGTTAGTAAGCAGAACACTTATTTGGGAGTGTTTTGGGATTTACACATGCAGGGGAAGAGAAGTGAGCAGGATTAGCAGAGGGAGAAGTTGAATGGGAAGCAGTTGCAGCAAAGGTGTCAGTGACCCATAGAAAGTTCTGAAGCTGGGATGACCATTCATATTTGTTGGGAGTTAGGGAGGTAGGGGTGGTACATAGACTGTCTTGTATCAACCAGTCCTTGGATACAGGCTGCTCCCAGGAAGGGAGCAGGACTGTGGTTAAAGGCAATTCTCAGAGGCTGCCTGCTGCATACCCAACAGCTGGAGGGAATAAATGCTTCAGTCCTGAAGATGATCAGGTGGCTCAGCACAGCCTCCACACCGCATCCCTTCCCCAGTCCTCACCACCTGCCTGGGTCACTGCTGGAATAAAATACTTTCACCCAAATCCTTGATCAGGCCCAGTTTCTGGTGAACTCTTGAACTAAAATGACCTTTCATGAGACTAAGCAATTTGAAGATAGATATTGTGTAATCAACATAAAAATCTCTAGTTATCATAGTAATATTTGGAGTATATTTTACAGATCATGATTCACAATTCCACTGTCTTCATCTCTAACATGAGAACGTTTGGCTAGATGATTATTAATATATCTACCATCTTTTCAAATTTATTTTGGATTTTGCTTTATTTTAGAGAAAGAGAGAAAGCCTGAGCAGAGAAGGGCAGAGGGAGAGAGAGAATCTTTTTTTTTTTTTTTTTTGAGACAGAGAATCTTAAGCAGGCTCCATGCTCAGTGCAGAGCCCAACTCAGGGCTCAATCCCCACAACCCTGGGATCATGACCTTGGTTGAAATCAAAACTCCGGCAGCTCAATCTATTAAGCCACCCAGGCATGCCTACCATCTCTTTTCTGTTTAAGCTCATATCATAACATAAACTTCTGCCTTTCCTTGCTTCTGAGGCTCTGTGCCTAATGGCAGAAAGCTAGGGTAGGAATGTCTGCAAAGTTTGGCTTCAAGGCTTCATTTCTTTCTGAGATCTTTCATTCTGTTAAAGCAGAGACATGGCAAAGAACTGCCCTCTCCCCACCCACCCTTTCCTGCAGAGTTCAAGGGATTGAAAACAGTGCTGGAAAGTCTTCTCTGTTCTACTGAGCTCAGTGGTTCTTGGGGAGGGGATAGATGTGCCTTATAGGTGGGATGTTGGTAACAAATGGGCTCCCACAAATTTCCAATGATTAGTGGTATTTAGTGGCTTGGGGCTAGAGATGAGAAGCATGTCCTAATGTGCAGCAAGTACGCACTCCAGGAATAAGAATGCTAACAACGCTCCTGTTGAGAAAGCAGAGGAAGATAATCTGTATGTCTTTACTTTCTACCTTCTTCAAAGGAAAAGCATCTCAGATACATATAATCAGCTGATAGGGAGGTTGTGGGGTGGAGAGAAGGTAGTAGAGATGATCCACCTTATGGATTTCTATATGTGTAGACTCATGTTTGATTTATTCACATTCACTTCAGCATATAAAGGACACTGTGAAGACATGGCTGTGGAATTCTCCCCACAAACTTTCTCTATTCTGTAAGGTTGTGCATAGCTATGAGTTAGAATGCAGCAAGCTGGGTTTCTTCCAAAATGTCTTAAGGCAAAGGAAAAGATTACTTGTAAAGTAGAAGAGTCCTTTATTCAGTTCTCACTGCTTATTTGAATTTAAAATAATAAAGCATACTAATTGGAAGGGCAGTAAACATTGATGACATGGATGGCGATATTAGTAAAGTGAATACAGAGAAGCTTCTTTATTATGCCAGAGATTTGGTGAGCTTCCTTCTTCTGGTTAACTTAGTTTACATTTACAGATTTTATCAATCCATATCAGCTATGTTTTAAAGAATATCACCTAACTAATAATAAATCCCAGCCAGATAAAGAAGGGGCCAAGTTGCTGCTCTAGTTACGTAGAACCAATGACAAGTTTTTAGTAAAGCCTGAGTCATAATTTTGAGAAAATCAAGTCCCTAAGACATTTTCTCTGTTTCTGAAATATATGTAGAATAGTAAAGCATTTCAAGAGGACCCTAAGAGATACCATGTGGCTTTTCTCTACACTAATCACAAAAAGTATTTAAATTGTTGTATGCTCTAGAACTTGGTTTGCTCTAGAACTCTGCACTCATTGTATTTAATTAAGAGACAAGACACATATTAAAGTGTTCCTGACAAAATTCTGGTATCACATTAGCAGCTCCATGATAAAAGGGAACTGCTTTTTACCATAGTCAGTAAAGTTTATGTCTGGAGGGGAATTTTGAGTATAGGAAGGACAATTAGTGGTTGCTTAGGTTTAAAATTAATATTGTTTTGGAGACCCTGGCACCCTTAGCCTCGTGGAAAAGCCTGACCCCATACTAATTATAAACCATGTATGTGCATTTAATCTACTCATAGTTGAGTCTTCTGATACCTGTAACAGAAACTATCCTGACAGATTTTTCCAGGTTTGTTCTTTCTAGTCATTTGCCCCAAAGTTCAAATGGGAGGGTGTTAAACATTGGTGTTAAAGAAAAAAAATAAAATTAATATTGTTTTCAAATTTTTGTTTTTACCAAATTTGTCTATAAACCTTATTCTAATATTTATGTAAATATTAACAATTGGTTTTAATTGATGTTTAATTAATGCTTAACTCAGTCCAACAAATATAACTTACCTTAAACAGTCAGGCTTATTTACAGACTTGGTTGGAAATGGAAGTATAGTCCATTTTTTTCACCTAGGTTTTTAAAATGCTGGCAAGGCAAAACTCACAACCTGAACAAGTCTTCTGGACTATTTAAGAAAATCTTGTTAATCAAATACATAAATTATAAATTTCTGCATATTGAATTTTTTTTACATACTCTGAAGTGCTTAAAATTGATATTGAATAAGTTTTTCAGCTTAAAATCACAGACTTAAATTAGTTATACACTTTAGATTGAAATCTTGTTTCCATGAGAGGCCAGATTCTTTTACTTTATAAATATATAAGTTTGATTTATTCTGTCATCTCTAAAAATATAGTTCTAAAACTTCTTGGCTTATAAAATCACTTCCCTAAATAAGAAGAGCTCATTCACAAGGCTAAATGCTGTGGTGGAAATAAAGTGGGTGGATCCCAGAGATGTCACAGAGGTGGAGACAATCTGAGATTGATGAATGGTTTAAAGAGGAAAGTTAGGGAGAAAGAGGGGGTCAAAGCTGACACTTAAGTTTCATTTCAGTGGATAGTAGTGGCCAAATTTACTGAGCTAGGAAACATCAGAGGAGGAAAGGAAGTGGGAAGGGGTAGCAATATGGATTTTAGGACTGAAAGATGATTTAGCAGTTGTCAAGAGAAGGCAAGGAAGTCAGGCAAGGAAAACAGAAGTCAAGAGATTTCTTTTCCTTTTTTAAAAAAATTAACTCAAGTATAGTTAACATACAGTGTTATATTAGTTGCAGATGTACAATATAGTGATTTGACAATGTTATACATTATCCAAGACATTACAAAAATGTACTCTTTTTTATCAAATTTCTTTAAATGTTTATTCATTTTTGAGAGAGCATGAGTACAGGAGGGGCAGACACAGAATCTGAAGCAGGAAGCAGGCTCCAGGCTCTCTCTGTGCTGTCAGCACAGAGCCCATTATGGGACTCAAACTTACAAACTGCGAGATCATAACCTGAGCCATAGTCAGATACCAACTGAGCCCCTCAGGCGCCCTGACATAAGTGTACTCTTATTCCCTATCATCTATTTAACCCATATCCTCCCCCACCAACTCTGGTAACCATGTTTGTTCTCTATAGTTAAAAGTCTGTTTTTTGGTTTCTCTCTCTCTCTTTTTCCCTTGTTCATTTGTTTATTAAATTCCATGTATAAGGGAAAACATTTGGTATTTTTCTTTCTCTGACTGACTTATTTCACCTAGGATTATGCCTTCTTCCTTTATCCTTGTTGCAAATGTCAATACTTTATTCTTTTTTTATGTCTGAGTAATATTCCAGTGTGTGTGTGTGTGCGCGTGCATGCACACGCCACATTTTCTTTATCCATTCATCTATCAAAGAACACTTGAGTTGCTTCAATAATTTGGCTCATATGAATAATGCCCCTATAAAAATTGGCATGCATGTATCCCTTTGAATTAGTATTTTCATATTCTTTGGGTAAATACTCAGTATGGAATTACTGGCTCATATGGTCTTTCGATTTTTAATTTTCAGGACCCTTCATATTGTTTTCTACAGTGGATGCCCCACTTTGCATTCTCTATATCCTTGCCAATACATGTTGTTTCTTGTGATTTTGATTTTAGTCATTGTGGTTTTGATTTGCATTTGCCTAATGATGAGTGATGTTGAGCATCTTTTCATTTGTCAACTATATATCTTCTTTGGAAAAATGTCTATTTGAGTCCTCTGCTCATTTTTAAATTGCATTATTTGTGTGTGTGTGTGTGTGTGTGTGTGTGTGTGTGTGTGTGTGTGTGTTGAGTTGTAGAAGTTCTTTATATATTTTGAATACTAAGCCTTTATCAGATATGTCATTTGCAAATATCTTCTCCCATTCAGTAGGTTTTCTCTTAATTTCATTGGTTTCCTTTGCCCATAGAAGCTTTTTATTTTGATGTAGTTTCAGTAATTTATTTTTGCTTTTGTTTCCCTTGCCTCAGGAAGCATATCTAGAAAGATATTGATACAACTAATGTCAGAGGAATTACTGGCTGTGCTCTTTTCTAGGATTTTTTATGCTTTCGGGTATCACAGTTAGGCCCTTAATCCATTTGGAATTTATTTTTATGTACGGTGTAAGAAAGTGATCCAGTTTCATTCTTTTGCATGTAGCTGTCCAGTTTTCCCAACACCATTTGTTGAAGAGACTGTTCTTCTCTCATTGCATATTCTTGCTTCCTTTGTTGAAGATTAATTAATCATATAATTAATTGTGGGTTTATTTCTGGGCATTCTGTTCCATTGACCTATGTGTCTATTTATGTGCCAGTACCATACTTTTCTAATTACTGCAGCTTGACAGTATATCTTGAAATCTGAAATTATGATATCTCCAATTTTGTTCTTCTTTTTAAAACTTGCTTTGGCTATTCAAGGTCTTTTGTGATTCCATGCAAATTTTAAGATTATTCTATTCTGTTAAAATATGCTATTGGTATTTTGATAGGGGTTGTCTTAAATCTGTAGATTGCTTTGGGTAGAATGGACATTTTAACAGTACTTTTTCTCCCAATCCAAGAGCGTGGAATATCTTACCACTTGTTTGTGTCATCTTCAATTTCTTCCATTAATATATTAGTTTTCAGAGTATGTATCTCTCACTTCCTTGGTTAAATTTATTTCTAGGTATTTTATAATTTTGGAGACTGTTTTCATTTCTCTTTCTGATACTTCCCTATTAGTGTATAGAAACACAGTGGATTTCTATAAATTGATTATGTATTCTGTGACATTGCTAAATTCATCAGTTTTCATAGTTTTTTGGTGGAGTCTTGGGTTTTGACATACAGTATCATGTCATCTGCAAATAGTGAAAGTTTTGCTACTTCCTTACAGTTTGTGTGTTTTTTATTTCTTTTTGTTATCTGATTGCTGTAAGTAGGACTTTGAGTACTATATTGAATCAAAGTAGTGAGAGTGGACATCTTTGTCTTCTTCCTGACCTTACGGGTAAAGCTCTCAGTTTTCACCACTTAGGATAATGTTATTTGTAGGTTTTCCATAGATGGACTTTATTATGTTGAGGTATGTTCCGCTAAATCGACTTTGTTGAGGAATTTTATCATGAATGGATATTGTACTTTGTCAAATGCTTTTTTCTGCATCTATTGAAGTGATCATATGATTTTTATCCTTTCTCTTGGTAATGTAATGTATTGCTCTGGTTGATTTGTGAATACTGAACCACACTTGCATCTTGGAGATGAATCCTACTTAATCACGGTGAATGATTTTTTAAATATAATGTTGAATTTGGTTTGTTATATTTCGTTGAGGATTTTTGCATGTATGTTCATCAGAGATATTAACCTGTAGTCTCTCTCTCTCTCTCTCTCTCTTATTGAAGAGTCTTTATCTGGTTTTGATATCAGGGTAATGCTGGCCTCATAGAATGAGTTTAGAAGTTTTTCTTCCTCATCTATGTTTTGGAATAGTTTGAGAAGCATAGGTATTAACTTTTTTATTTATTTATTTTTCTCATTAAACTTTTGTTTTAATGGGTCTCAAAATCCTGTGACAGATTTTTGGTCAAGTTGTTTCCATTAAAAAGTACTGATTTTAAAAACTAATAACTTAAACCTGCCACACACACACACACACACACACACACACACACACACACACACACAAATGGACCACAAAACACTCTCCTTTCCTTCTGAAGGTTTTATAATGCAGTTATCATTAACCAGTCTTTTACTATTAAACTTAAATGGCCAATTGACACAAACAGTTCTGAGACTGTTCTTCCACCACTGATTAGGATTGGGGTGGCAAGTTTTGGGGATAATATTTATTTAGCCTTCTGAGCTTTCTGGGCAGACTTGGTGACCTTGCTAGCTCCAGCTGCCTTCTTGTTCACTGCTTTGATGACACCCACAGCAACCGTCTGTCTCATGTCACGAACAGCAAAGCGACCCAGAGGAGGAAGTCAGAGAAGCTCTCAACACACATGGGCTTGCCAGGAACCATATCAACAGTGGCAGTATCACCAGATTTCAAGAACTTGGGACTATCTTCCAGCTTTTTTCCAGAACGATGGTCAAGTGAACTTGCAGGCAATGTGAGCGGTGTGACAGTCCAGCACAGGAGCATAGCCAGCACTGATTTGGCCTGGATGGTTCAGGATAATCACCTGAGCTGTGAAGCCAGCTACTTCTATTGGTGGGTCATTTTTGCTATCACCAGCCACATTGCCTTGATGAACATCTTTGATAGGTACATTCTTGACCTTGAAGCCCATACTGTCCTGAGGAAGAGCTTCACTCAAAGCTTCATGGTGTATTTCAACCAACTTTACTGTTCAACAATGTTACTGTTGTAACATTGACTGGAGCAAAAGTGACCACCATGCCAGGTTTGAGAACACCAGTCTCCACTCAAGCCACAGGGACTGTACCAATACCCCCAATTTTGTAGATATCCTGGAGGGGCAGACGCAAAGGCTTGTCAGTTGGACAAGTTGGTGGCAGAATGCAATCCAGAGCTTCAAGCAGTGTAGTTCCACTGGCATTGCCATCTTTATGGGTGACTTTCCATCCCTTTAACCAAGGCATGTTAGCACTTTGCTCCAGCATGTTGTCACCATTCCAACCAGAAATTGACACAAATGCTACTGTGTCAGGGTAGTAGCCCAATTTCTTAATGTAGGTGCTGACTTCCTTAACAATTTTCTTGTATCTCTTCTGGCTGTAGGGTGACTCAGTAGAATCCATTTTGTTTACACCAACAATAAGTTGTTTTACACCCAATGTGTAAGCCAGAAGGGCATGCTCACGGGTCTGCCCATTCTTGGAGATATTGGCTTCAAATCTGCCAACACCAGCAGCAACAATCAGGACAGCACAGTCAACCTGAGATGTGCCTGTAATCATATTTTTGATGAAGTCTCTGTGTCCTGAGGCATCAATGATGGTCACATAGTACTTGCTGGTCTCGAATTTCCATGGGGAGACATCAGTTCACGTTTGGCTTTCAGCTTATCCAAGACCCAGGCATACTTGAAGGAGCCCTTTCCCATCTCAGCAGCCTCCTTCTCAATTTTTTCGATAGTTCTTTTGTCGATTCCACCACATTTGTAGATCAGATGTTCGGTAGTGGTAGACTTGCCTGAATCTACGTGTTGAATGACAACGATGTTGATGTGAGTCTTTTCCTTTCCCATTTTGGTTTAGGTTTAGCAGTGGTTTTCACAACACCTATGCTCTGGCGGCAAACCCGTTGCAAAAAAAGAGGTATTAACTCTTTTTAAAGTTTGGTAGAATTCACCTATGAAACCTTCTGATCCTAGAATTTTGTTTGTTGGGAATTTTTTGGTTACTGATTCAATTTCATTACAGGTGATTGGTCTGTTCAAATTTCCTATTTCTTTCTGATTCAGTGTGCAGAGATTATATATTCCTAGGAATTTATCCATTTTTTCTGTGTTGTCCAATTTGTTGACATATAGTTTTTCATAATATTCTCTTATAATCCTTTGCATTTCTGTGGTGTCAGTTGTTTTTTCTCCCCCTGCATTTCTGATTTTATTTATGTTAGTCCCTCTCTGTCTTTTTGATAAGTTTGGATAAAGGTTTATTAGTTTTGTTGATATTGCAAAGAACCACCTCCTGGTTTCATTGATCTATTCTATTGTTTTTTAGTTTCTATTTCATTTTGGATTTTTTGTTGTTGTTGTTCTTTTCTAGCTCCTTTAGGTATAAGGTTAGCTGATTTATCTGAAATTTTTCTTGCTTCTTGAGATAGACCTGTATTGCTATAAACTTTCATCTTAGTACAACTTTTGCTGCTTCCCAAAGATTTTGAACAATTGTGTTTTTATTTTCATCTGGATCCCTGTATACTTTGATTTTCTCTTTGATTTCTTGGTTGATCCATTCATTGTTTAGTAGCCTGTTATTTAATCCCCATGTATTTATGTTCTTTCCAGATTTTTTTTTTGTGGTTGATTTCTAGTTTCATAGCACTGTGCTCAGAAATGGTGCATGGTATGACTTTAATCTTTTTAAATTTGTTGAGACATCTTTTGTGGCCTAACGTGTGATCTATTCTGGAGAATGTTCCATGTGCACTTGAAAAGAATGAGAATTCTGTCTTGGATGGATATACTCTAACAGAGTGTATCTGTTATATCCATCTGTTCCACTGAGTCATACAAAGTTACTGTTTTGTTGTTGATTTTCTGTATGGATGACCTATCCATTAATGTAAATGGAGTGTTAAAGTCCCCTGCTATTATTATATTACTATTGACTAGTTCCTTTATGTTTGTTAATAGGTAATTTATGTACGTGGGTGCTTCTATTTTGGGTACATAATTATTTACAATTGTTATATCTTCTTGTTGGATTGTTCCCTTTATAATTATGTAGTGTCCTTCTTTGTCTCTTTTATAATCTGTTTTAAATTCTATTTTGTCTGATATAACTATTGGTACCCTGGCTTTCTTTCCATTTCCATTTGCAGGATAAATGCTTTTCTACCTCTTTACTTTCAATCTTAGTGTATCTTTAGGACTGAAATGAGTTATTTGTAGGTAGCATATAGAAGGATCTTGATTCATCATCCATTTCATCACCCTATGATGATGAAAAATTTTATTGGAGCATATGGTCCATTTACACTCAAAGTAATTATTGATAGGTATGTACTGATTGTTATTTTGTTACTTGTTCTATGGTTGTATTTGTAGTTCTTTTGTTTCTTCTATTTCTCTTTGTCCTCACTGTTTACTGGCTTTCTTAATGATAGACTTGGATTCTTTTCTTTTCTTTTTTTTCGCATACCTATTACTGGTTTTTGATTTGTGGTTACAATTAGTTTTATATATAGTATCTTATGCATATAACAGTCCAGCTTAATGTTCACTTAACTTATTCTTTCACTGAATTTTTATTTCTCCTCCTCCTCCCACCCTGCCTGTTTTAGGTGCTACACTTTACATTCCTTTATTGTGTGAATTTCTTGACTGTGTTTTATAGATATACTTAATTTTAGAGCCTTTGTGCTTCCTACTTTTCTTACACCTACTTATTGTCTTTCTTTCCATCCACAGAGTCCCCTTTAACCTTTCTTGTAGGGCTTGTTTACTGGTGATGAATTCCTTTAACTTTTGTTTGTCTGAAAATTCTTTGTCTCTCATTGTATTCTGAATGAGTGTCTTAGTGGATAGGATATTTACAATTTTTTTTCTTTCAGCACTTTGATTATATCATGCCACTCCTTTCTGGTCTATCAACTCTCTGTTGAAAAATCAGCTGATAGCATTATAGGGTTTCCCTTGTATATAGCTATTTTCTTTTTTCTTGCTACTTTTCTTTCCCAAATTTTTATTTAAATGCCAGCTAGTTGACATATAGTATAATATTAGTTTCAGGTGTTAAAATTTAGTGTTCATCACTTATCTATAACACCTTGTGCTTATAAGTGTCCTCCTTAATACTCCTCACCCATTTAATCCATTGCCCTCCCCAGCAGCCCTTAGTTTGTTCTCTATAGTTAAGAGTCTGTTGCTTTTTACTTTCAATTTTTTTTACATTAATTATTTTTGAGAGACAGAGAGAGACAGAGCATGAGTGGAGGAAGGGCAGAGAGAGAAGGAGACAGAGAATCTGAAGCAGTCTCCAGGCTCTGAGCAAACATTCAGCGCAGAGCTTGATGCAGGGCTCAAACCTATGAACCATGAGATCATGACCTGAGCTGAAGTCAGATGTGCTTAACAGATTGAGCCACCCAGGCACCCCAAAAGTCTCTTTTTTGAGTTTCCTCTGTTTTATCTCCCTGTGTTAATTTGTTTTGTTTTTTAAATTCCACATATGAGTGTAATCATATGGCATTTTTCTTTCTTTGACTATTTCACTTAGCATAATAGTCTCCAGCACAGTCTATGTCATTGCAAATGGCAAGATTTCATTCTTTTTCATGGATGAATAATATCCCATTGTGTGTGTGTATATATATCTTCTCCATCCATTCATCAGTCAATGGATATTTGGGCTCTTTCTATAATTTGGCTACTGTTAATAATGCTGCTATAAACTTTTGAGTGCGTGTATCCCTTCAGATTAGTGTTTTTTAATCCTTTGGGTAAATACCTAGTAGTGCAATTGCTATGTTATGGGGTAGTTCTATTTTTAACTTTTTGAGGAAATGCCATACTGTTTCCCCAAGTGGCTGCACCAATTTTCATTCCTACCAATAGTGTAAGAGGAGTTCCCTTTCTCTACCTCCTCACCAACATTTGTTGTTTCCAGTGTTGTTAATTATAGCCATTCTGACAGGTGTGAAGTGCTGTCTCATTGTAGTTTTGATTTGTATTTCCCTGATGATGAGTGATGTTGAGCATCTTGTCATATATCTGTTAGTTGTCTGTGTGTCTTCTTTGGGAAAATGTCTATTCATGTCTTCTTCCCATTTTAAAAACAGATTGATTATTTGTTTTTTAGGTGTTGGGTTTTATAAGTTCTTTATATGTTTTTGATACTAATTCTTTATCAGATATGTCATTTGCAAATATCTTCTCCTATTTTGTAGGTTGCTTTTTAGTTTTGTTGACTGTTTCCTTCACTGTGCAGAAGATTTTTATTTGGATAAAAGCCCAATAGATAGCTGGGCAGCAACATGAAAAAGAATGAAACTGGACTACTTTTTCACACCACACACAAACATAAATTCAAAATGGATTAAAGATCTAAATGTGAGACAGGAAACTATCAAATTCCAGAGAACACGGGCTGTAACCTCTTTGACATTGGTCATAGTGTTTTCTTATTAGATATGTCTCCTGAGGCAAGGGAAATAAACAAAAATAATCTCTTGTTGCTTTAAAAATTCTCTTGTTATCACTACTTTTTGCCATTTTAACTACTGTGTTGTCTTAGTTTGGACTTCCTTGGGTTGATTTTCTTGGGGGCTCTCTGTTCCTTCTGGATCTGGATTTCTGTTTCCTTCCCTAGATTTGGGGGAGGGGGTTGTACTCTTATTTTTCCAAACAAATTTTCTTCCCTTTCTTCCTTTTCTTCTCTTTTTGGAATCTCTATAGTTGAATGTTATGATGCTTGATGGTGTCACTGAGTTCCCTTTAATCTATTTTAATTTATTCTAATTATTTTTTCTTTTTCCTGTTAAGCTTGGATACTTTCCATTACTCTGTTCTCCAGGTCACTTACTGATTCTTATGCTTCCTCTAGCCTACTATTTATTCCATCTAGTATATTTTCAATTTCAGTTACTGAGTTCTTCATCTCTGATTGGACCCCCCCTTTTTTTTTTATGTTTTCTATCTCTTTATAAAGGATCTCACTATGATGCTCTATTGTTTTTCTCATGTCCGGTGAGTATCTTTATGCCCATTACTTTAAATTCTCTATCAGACACATTACTTGTCTCCATTCCATTAGGTCTCTTGCTGTGATTTTGTCCTGCTCTTTCATTTGGGACCTATTCCTCTGTCTTATTTTGTTTAACTCTTTGTTTCTGTTTCTATGTGTTAGGAAAGTCAGCTGCGTCTCCTCTCTTGAGAGTATTGGTCTTATGAAGAAGAAATCCTGTAGCACCCTGCAGTGCAGTGTCCCCTATTCACCAGAACCTGCACTTCAGGGGTGTCCCCTATGAATGTTGCATGAGCCCTACTGCTGTGGCTGAGCTACTTTTGCATTTAGTCCAGTCATCTGCAATGGCTCTCTTTGCCTCTTGTGGGCAGGGTTTGGGCCCTGTGCTTTAGTCTGGGGCTACCTTGTGTTTCACTTGTGTCAGACCAGATGTTTGCCAGAACTTCAGGGTGCTATCCCGGTGTTGTCCCTGAGAGGTTCTTGTTAGTGCATGGGGCTTGCAGTCAAACCAGATGTTTGCCCCTAGCCCATTGCTGGGGCTGTCTCCTTTCTCCTCGAGGAAGGAGTCACTTTGGGGCCCTGTTGGGGCTGTTTGCACACTGCCAGGTTTGTGACACCACTTTAGATGGACTTCTACCAAAAGTATGTTAAAGGGCAGGCATGGGGTATGTGGTGCCACCAAGTTGTGCACCTGTGTTCTTTGGGTGGGGACTTCCAGCTGCCTGGGAAAACTCATGGTGAGGACAATGGTTTGGAGGGGACAGATCCACAGAAGCACAAGGGACAGTGCACTGTTAGCAAGCTACGTGGAAAGAGCTGGCATTCATTCCCACAGATATCTATGTATCTAGGCTGGGGATTGGGAGAGGGAAATGGCTCCCTCCAATGCCTTTGCTCTGGAGAAGTTTCCCAAAGATCCCTGTCCCTCTAGCACATGCTCTGAGATTAGTATATAAATCTCCTTCCCATATATCCCAGACATTTTTCAAACTGCTGCCTTTTTCTCAGTGCTGTTTGTTGTGCTGTCTCTTTAAAGATAAGGACTCGGTTTCCTTTCACCCTTCTGATTCTTTCAGAACTGAGCCTGTGGATTTTTAAAGTTCAGGTGCTAAGCCCCACTGATTATAAGAACTCACAAAGCCAGACCTCTCTAGTTTTCAAAGCTAAATATTATAGGGATTCATCTTCCTAGTGACTGGGGTACCTGGTGTGGGGTCTACTCCTCTCTGTTCTCCACAGCCACAGTATCCCTCTCTCCCACAGATAGTCTCGTGGATTCATTGGCTCCTAATTGCATCTCCGACTTTCTTACCCTCCTTGCTATGGCCTTTCTCTACGTTTAGCTGTGGAGAGTCTGTTCTGCTAGTCTTCAGGTTGCTTTCTGGGTTATTTACACTGATGTTTGTTATCTTCTTATATCTGTGGGATGAGGTAAGCCAGGGTCCTCCTATTCTGCCATCTTTCCTGGAAGCCCTAAATAATTTTTCAATAAAGAACTATTTTCCAAAAAAGAAAACGTTTTCAATGTACAGCTAGAGAGTGACCCACACATTTCTCATTTTAGTATTTCTGTCTCAAAAATGAACAGAATGAAGTGAAATCCTGGAGAAATAGTTCTCTTTGTCTTGCAAGTACTGGGTTATGTACAAATTATATGGTAGAAAAATTGCTTCCAAGATTACACTCACAATTTGAGACGATACAAAATAAGGACTTAAAGAAAAACTATAAATCAAGTAGGTACAGTGTCTGAACAACAAACAAATTGTCATTTTGCCTCTGGTAAAATACCACACTCTGCCACCAACTCCACAGGTTTGGATATGAGTATGAATGCTAAATGTTCAAATCTACAGCTTGTCCCAAGATTGGAGGACACAAAGAAGCATTTGTATTGTTAATATATGTTGACTTTAGCATTGCCAAAAACCAACCTCAGATTTTGGCCAAGGTTTTCCAAAAAGTTACGTAAAATTTTCACTTTGAATTGGCTGGATGATCTTATTAGTCATAGGCTAACACCACGGTTCCAGTTCTGTTCTGAGGAACTCAAGAATGCAGAGCTGGGCCTCATGGACAATTGAGGAGGCCAAAAAGGAGTTAGGAGACTTCCTCAATTTTAATCTTCCTTGGAATTTTAGCTTTTGCTGGGCAAAAAAAAAAAAGTCTGCTTCATTCTTCTCATTGTGACAAGAGGACTAGAGGGAGTGTCAAGGTCCCTTCCAATCAGTAGAGTTTAGAACTGACCGCCCTACCTGCCCATCACACAGTAATGCCACAACTGGAGGTAGGACCAACTACCTGCCTCCCAGCCACTAGGTGGGCTCCTTCAAGGAATCAATAGGCAAGGCGACCTCGTTTGGCTCATTTGGTTAAGCAGCCAACTCTGGATATCAGCTCAGATCATGATCTCATGGTCATGAGATTGAGCCCTTCATCAGGCTCTGCTGCTCTGACAGCATGGAGCCTGCTTAAACTACTCTCTGTTCCTTTCCCTCTGTCCCTCCCTTGCCCATGTGCATGTCTCTGTCTCTCTCCAAATAATAAATTAATTTTTTAAAAGGCATCATTAGGGTATACATTCAAGGGTCTCTCTAAGAAGTACTTAGGGAAAAAAAATCTCACTTTCATTAATCACATAAGGGTAGTTGGATAATAAAAAGAAACATGAATAAGGTTTAAAATTTTTTACCTTCAACAAGTAGGGAGAAAAAAGAAGAAACTCCAAAGACTAGATAGAATCCAGATTAGAGTGATTGTGGCTTAGTGATTCCTATTACACAAACCCCAGTATATGCACTTATTGCAATTGAGATTTTCAGATTCCCATCAATATTAGTGAAAAGTATACCTGCATATGAGGTTATCCTACATGGGACAATGTGGGGAGATGCTTAATTTTTTTTAAAATGATGGACTGATATTTCCAAAATGAAATTCTTTGAAGTTGCTCCTATGAAGAATCTACACATTACAATTAACAATAAAACACACTATAACTTAAAAACTAGATGTCAGGCAATTTTTTAAAAAAATGTTTTCTGTCTTTGTGGACACCATGAGAATATATCAGGACATTGACCATGTTGGAAAGGGAACGAACATGGAAATAAAGCAATAGAAAGACACAAAACATGATTTAGGTAAGGAAGCTGAGTGAACTAACCTGCCATTTGTTATAAAGTACTTTAGAAATGTTTTTTTTTTCCCTCTCCTAAGTTTGTATTTAAATTCCAGTTAGTTAGCATACAGTGTAGTATTATTTTTAGGTGTAGGATTTAGTGATTCATCACTTAAATATAACACCCAGTGTTCATCACAATATGTGCCTTTCTTAATACACATCACCCACCCATTTAACCCATGAGCCCTGCCCACCTCCCTTCAGCAGCCTTCAATGTGTTCTGTGTTACTGAATAATGGGTCTCAGTTTGACTGAACTCGTGGCAATTATTTTACATGTAATTTGAGATGGTGCAGAATAGAACGTTCAGCACATATTTCTTTAGGTTGGCACCTGGCAGCTGATAATGACCCAATATATACTGTCAGATCAGTAAGTCTGTCTCTGTCACAGTCTGCTGACATTGGACTTGTAAGCACATTTCTTCCATTTCTCTCTTTAATCTCTCTTTTGGAGTCCATATGATGAGTCTTTTGCTGGTGTTAGGTCCCACCATCCTAGGTCAGTTCTAGGGTACACTGAATTACCTTGTTTGGTAAGTTAGCTGTAGCCACATTACACCATCTGCCACTGGATGCCAGTAGAGGGCTGTGGCATAAACTCAGAGGGTTGAACATGATTATTTCTAGGAGGCCAGTGGAATAACATTCTAAATGGAAAAATAACCCCACTTCCTGGAATTTACAAATCCAAGAAATGACCCCAAATTACATGTAGCTGATCTGAAACCGTTTTTAATCCTAGTTCTCCAAAGGTTAGATATTATTTTCATCCAAAATTTTAGAATAGTGAGACTCAGAGTTTAATTTTATTTCAATTCATCAATAGGAGAACCAATTTTTGATCCAAGATCGTCTGACTTCACTTCCTTTCATTCTTCTTAGCCTGGTTGCAGACCTAGCTTGTGGGGAATTATGGTTCAGCCCTCAGATTTGGTTTCATATTGTCTTTATGCAGTGAGGAGGAGGGGAGAAATACAAAAGAAAGGGCTTCTCAGCATTAGGTGCATATAAATCATCTGGGGATCTTTTAAAAGGAAGTTTGTGATTCAGATTCTGTACTTCTAACATACTCTCAAATGATGCTGATATTGCTGGTGGAGGACTATTCTTTAAGAGGCAAGACCCTGCGGTCCTGAGTTTAGGCACTGAGGAAGGGAGTCATGGGATCTCCCTGTCTGTGATCCCAGGGAGATACTTTTAGGGGGTCTCACTCTGCATGGAGAAGGAAGCAGGAATTTGTGCCCAGAGTTAATGTTGCCTCTCTCATGGCCTGTCTTAAATTTGATCATGGTATTTGCAGGGCTAACCACCAGGGAATGCTGAAAAACTTCCTTGATAGAGCTGCAGAGCCCTATGAGGCTACCAGAGTTTTCCCAGAGGGTCCCAGGTTGGCTTCTAGATTGGTGGGGAGAGCATTTGTTCAGGAATGGTTATGAAATAAAAGGGCCTCTACATCAGAGAGTGTTTTAGAGATAGAGCTGGAGCTGCTGCTGGGAGCCTTGCCCAGAGATCAATAGAAAGTGTCAGGCCAAGCAGGCAATGATGGAGAAGTAACCCTCTTCATCACCTTTGAAGGAGAAGGACATTAATCCCATTATCAACTTAATAGGAGGGGCTAAATCAGGGATCTTTTCCTGGGACTTCTAGCTACCCTGAATCTAGAAATATAACATTTATTTTTTTGATTTTCATATTTCAAATGAAGAGGCTATCATTCAGATGGGGAAAAAATGCTTCCAAGTCAAATTGATTATCTATCCTTGAAATGAGCAATTCTTTTTCAACAGTGGAATATATGATGAAAATATATGTATGTAGGCTTCATTAACTTTTATTATAATGACTTGTAATTGAGACAGTTCTCCAGTGCAGATGTAAAATAATTAAGTGAGATTATGGTATTTGGAATCTACTGCTAGAATTCAAATACCAGAACTGATATTTAGTAGCTGTGTGACTCTGGGCAAACTTTTCAACTTCTTTGAACTTTAGTTTCTTCATCTGATCCGTGCTAGATGTGGTTGGTCAATGACGGTGAGGGGTATGCAGAAGAAATTGGAGGATGGGAGGAAATAGAGGTAGAATTTATTTCCTCCACTTCTTGTTTAAACCCAATTCTTGTTGTGGCTGATCCCTCAATGCCTATAGTTCTTATCAGGTAATCTAGTTTTCTAAGCTGTAGTTCTCTAAAAAAAAAAAAACCTTCCACAATACTATGTCCTTCCCTTTCTCCTTCTCCTTCCCACTTCTTGGCTTAGAGTAGAGGCTACAAAGGCTCAGGGTGATAGAGCAGCATCCTCAGAAGGCCCCTGCAGGGCAGCTGTGATGCATCCTGGCAAGGAAGCTAGAACAAAAATCACTGATGGTCTTGTTACACATTTCCAGAAATCAGTAGGGTGCTTCTTGCAGGTGGTAGACAGAAGTCCTATAGACAACAGGTCATGTGATTTTAAAATTCACATGGAAAAGTGAAGGACATGGGTCCAAAATAATTTTGAAAAAGGTCAACATAGGAAGAGGTGTGCTACTGAATTTTAAGACTTACTATGAAGTTATACTAAGCAAGACCATAAGGTGTTAGCATGAAGATAGACATACAGATCAATGAAACAAGTTCAGAAGTAGAGCCGTACATAATATAATCAATTTCTTTTTGATAATTTTGCCAATGTAACTCAATGGGGAGAGTCTTTCACATAAGATAGGGTTCTAATCTAAATGTATGGATCTGAAATAAGTACATTAAAAATTGTTCAACATCATTAGCCATTTTAATTAATTAATACAAATTAAGATCGTATTTCCTAAAATATCTAAAGTTTAAAACACTAGTAATACCAACTGCTGGCAAAGATGTGAACTGAAATTCTCATATATTGCTGGTGGGAATGCAAAATGGTGGAGCTACTTTGGAAAACAGTCTAGCATTTTCTTATAAAGTTAAATATGTATCTACCATATGACCCAGCAATCTCACTTCTAGGTATTTATTCAAAAGCAACAGAATCATATGTTCTTACAGAGAGGGGTATGTAAGTGTAAAAAGCAGTTATAGCCATAATAGTCAAAAACTGGAAACAGTTCAAATGCTATCAACTGGTGACTGAATCAACCGTGGTGTATGTATACAATGGAATAGTAGTCAGCAACAAAAATCATTAAGCCATTGATATATTAAAAAACATGATGAATCTCAAAAACTTTATGCAAAGTTAGCCATTGTAATTAATGTCTCCCCTTTATGGGATAATAAGGGTGGAGTCTTCATGAATAGGACTGCCAGAGAGCTCACTTCCCTCTCTGTTCTCTTTGTTGTGAGGATACAAGGAAACAATTAGAGCAGTCCGCAACCCAGAGGAGAGCCCTCACCAGAACCCAATTTTGTTGGCATTCTGATCTTGGACTTCTAATGTCCAGACTGTGAGAAGTAAATTTCTATTATTTATAAGTCACTCACTCTGTGGTACCTTTCAGTAGGAGTCCAAACTAAGACAGGGGCAATTTTAGCTAACTCACTGAACACTTAAAGAGGGTGAATTTTACTGTATATAAGTTACAGCAATTAGCCTGATACTTAGATGAAGAAGAAAGCTCTCTAGTTGACTCTAATGTACTATGAGGGTTAGGAGCCCTTATCCTAGAACAATGTTTTTCAAATTTTAATCACCTGGAGGGTTTGTGAAGGTTTATTTTTTCTCCTCAAGTGTTTACTGACACCAACCAATTCTCCAATTCTCTGATGCTAACTGGATGTCCAACAATTTAATTCAACCTTGTCATTATCTTTAGCTAGCATAGACCCACAGGGTTAGCACTCAGTCCTACAAAACTATTCCCACTTTACAGAACAGCTGCAAATGAGGTGCCCAGGCTATTTACATTTCTTCCTAGCTGATTACATGTTCTGAGATTCCCACCGCTCTGCCTCAGGTTTGATAACTTGCTGAAGCGACGCAAGATAGAATAGAATAGAATCCCTGAAAGTGACTTACTTAATATTACTGGTTTATTATAAAAGATACAACTCAGGAACAGCCAAGAGGAACAGATGCATGGGATGAGGTATGGGGAGGCACATTGTTTCATGTCCTCTCCAGGTGCACCACCTTTCCAGCACCTCAATGTGTTCACCAACTCAGAAGCAATCCAAACATTATTGTTTAGGAATTTTTATGGATGTTCAATTACATAGATGTGATTGATTAAATCATTGGCCATTGATAATTGAAAATCTCCAGCCCCTCTCCCTTACCTGGAGGTCAGAGGTGAGGCTAAAAATTTCAACTCTTTAATTACATGGTTGGTTCCTCTGGAATCTAGCTCCCATCCTGAAGCTATCTAAGGGTCCACCAATGATCACCTCACTAGCCTAAACTCAGGTGTGGTTGAAAGGGGCTCATTCTGAACAACAAAAGACACTCCTATGAGTCAAAAAATTCCAAGGCGTTTTGGAGCTCTGTACCAGAAAGTACATTTTTTTTTGTTATACCACATTTTATTAAAACTCTGGGCCCAACCCCTGAATTTCTGATTCAGTAAACCTGGGGAAGGACTTGAGAATATGTATTTTAACAACTATCCAGATGCTGCTAGTGATGCTCTTAGGAGGGATGATGCATAGAGAACTTATGTCCTTGATGGTCACAAAATGATGTGATTTCTCAAATATTACCTTTCGGACCCATGGGCTTCCTTTCCTCAGTTCCACCAAGTTTTCTGTAAACCAACACATTCATTCTATTTTAAAATACGGCCAAACTTTACCTCAGAGCAAAAAAGCCCTGGGAAGTGTACCAATCCTTACACAGAATTGGGAACAGTAAAAGGACACATCGCAGTGGCAGGGAAGAGTTGTAGACAGGAAGGCAATAGAAAATGGAAACCACTAAGGCAGAACTCATACAGCTTGGCAAGCCATGTCCAAGTAAGGTGGGGCTGAGCCCCTTCAGGGGATAGAAAGGAGAATTCTGCTTCCCTTTGAAATATAGAATTCTTTCCTCCCTGGGCATCTACCAGTCAGATAGGTCTGAGCAGAGTAGTTGAGGCTTGGTTCACTTGGCAGATTCCCTGCGTTCTGCTACCAAGAGCTTCCTGCCAAGCTTGGCCTTCTAGATCTTGCATTTTGTTTCCCAGAGTTGAACATCCTGCTTTGGTCACATTACCTTGTGTTTTTCCTTCAGTTCTATTTTACTCTGATTTTCATTAATTTGATGATGTACGTTTGTATGTATGTGGCCATGGATTACCTGAATTCTGCCTTACCATTTCACTATTCTCCCTTCCTGAACCCAAATATGCTCAAATCAGCTAATAATCACTTTTCCTCACTCTATTAAATGGCTCAACAAGTTATCCTGCCTCTAACTGTGGGTTAATGTCCCTGTCCCAAATCAGGCTGAACACCTCTAAACCTACTGTGACTTTTAAGAAGACAACTTTCTTGGTCCTGTTGTTTCATTTCTCATCCCACATTTTGTCCACTGTCTTCATGCTGCCCTCTCAACCCAAGGGAGGCTCGAACCTCTGGAACTTTGGCCCTGAAAAGGATGGTGGATGAAGGGGCTGAGGTAAGAAATACATATGCTAAGGAGTCAGGATGCCCTGGGTTTCAATTCTGGTTTTGTCTTCTTACTAGTTATGTGACTTGGGGCTAATAAATGTCTATTTACCTCAGCTGCACATTCTGTAAAATGGAACTGGTGATGTCTACTTCATATAAAGTCAGAATAGTGTAGTGATTAGAAGCATGCACTCTGCCTGAGTTTGAATTTGATTTGTTGTTTAGTAACAAGGCTGCAAGCAACTTATTAAGCCCTGTGTGTCTCAGCTTCTACCTCTGTAAAATGAGGGTGACATGAGTAGCTGCCTCATATGTAATGGTAATACTTCTTATTTGAGGATCATAAATATTCATCTAGCTGCATTCTCAAAGATCTAAACAAAACTAAAGAGTGATGTGATACCCAGCCTCTAAAAATAGAAATCTGGAAAGTGCTAGAATGCAAGATTTTGATGGCATTTTATGATCCATTTTATGATTCCTATTATAGACAACTGAAAAAGTAGTATTAATAGGTTCTTTTCACTCCCATCCAAGAAATTATTTAATAAAAATAAATCAAAATATAAAAGAGAATTGAAAGTGGGAGGCAGATATAGCTTCAAACCTGGGTGCGATTAGAGTGAGCCCCCCAAAGCAGCAAGGGGAATGAGGCCACTATGGCAGTGGAGCCCAGTCCACTGGGAAAGCCCCGCCCTGATGGGAGAGCCAGGCTGCCTCCAGGGAAGGACGGGATGGGGGTTTAAGGTTCTACTTCTGATGTTTGTCAAACCCAGTGCAAAATTTTATCAAAGGAAACATTGGAGACTTTAAGAACCAATACAATGAGACAGTGAAAATAGGTTTTGGTAAGAATTTGGAAATCTCTGGAGGAAATGATGATGAGTATATCAAGGAAAAGAGGCTCTGGTAGTCCAGCATTTTCTCCCTGTGTTAATATCAGGAATAACTTCACTTACCCATTGCCATGTAACTTAAAACAACTCTAAAAGGCAAGCATCATGCAAACAAAAATTAATATGATGAAGTCCTACTTTTCATTGTGATGAGTCAGAGAATGTCTAAATTCGAGCAAATGCTCTGTTAAGAATGAGTTCGTCATAGTTAAGTAAAATGTTTACTTGAGTTTATTGAATAGCATTAGATTAATAGGAAGCATTAAAGAATCGGGTACCAAAGACCAGGGGGGGAAAAAGTCTGTGCAAAAGATATGTAAGAAAAGTTTGACAAAGCAAATGTATGAAAGGAGACATCTGAATATCAGCTTTAAATGCTTTTCTTGAATATTCTACACATATAAGTCTGGAGATTGTTGAATGTTATTAGTTTTTGTCCATCACAGTAAATTTCACAAAAGAACTATTTTGAATGAAAAGGATTCCTTTTTTCTCAATAGTGAGCTTTTAAATGTAAGATAGCTACTATGAGAGCCCTCTGTCTCTTGTAAAATCCCCTGGGTTTCCCAGGCAGGTTTCATTCTCTTATGGAAGCTTGCTTTCCTTACGGTGTGAAATGATTGAAATGAATTCCATCATTTCCTTCTTAATTCAAGCCACATATTCAGATTTGAGGTTTAAATTCTTATTCCCTTATTTTCCAGGAAAATTTAGCATAAAAATTTAGTATGCTATTGAAAGAAATTGATGTGATTTAGCACTAAGTATCCTCAAGGAAACTTTCCTCCTGACTTATAAGAATGCAAAGTTCCAGTATATAGGGTACTATGATTTTTAAAAAGCTCAAGTTGGCCCATCAGCTTCTGTAGGCTTATTTTACATATATTTTCATGCTTGCTTGTATGGGGAAGTTCATTTTTTTTGGAAAGACTCAGCCAAATACAAAACTAAAACCCAGAGCAGGAGGAGGGGGTAGGCAGGTGTCCTTAGTAGGGATATTGGCATCAGTTGACCCTTTTCTTAAACACTGGAGCTGATGGAGTTGAAGCAGCACGTTTACTATGAAATAAAAATAAGAACAAGAGAGTCATGTTCACAGAGAGGCTTACTAAAAACTAGTTTTCCCTTAAAGATGTCAAACAAGGATTATTGTGCACACTGGCTTTCTATTTAGTTTATTGAGCTACTGTAATGAGTCACCCATACTCATCTAAAAAGTAATAATAGTGAAGAATGGATATTTGTCTTAGGAATTTCTCATGCATTTAAAATGGTCCCCATTTAAGGGTTCCTAGGTGGCTCAGTCAGTTAAGCATCTGACTTCGGCTCAGGTCATGATCTCTTGGTTCGTGGATTCGAGTCATGCACCAGGCTGTCTACTGTTAGTGCAGAGCCCATTTCAGATCCTCTGTCCTCCTCCCTCTCTGCCCCTGCCCCAGTTGCATCCTCCTACTCTCTCTCTCTCAAAAATAAATAAACATTAAAAAAATAAATAATTAAAATGGTCCCCATTTTGACTACCCATGAAAAGAAAACTCTTCAGTACCAATTGGAATCTGAAAACCCTTGGTATGTCTGACTTACCTCAATAAAATATTTATAAATTTTGGTACCCATTTAGCTCGAGGGTTCAAGCATACAACTGACATATTCTTCTTCTTAACTCTAGGGGGAAAGAAAATAAAAATAAAACAGTGTTACATTTTAGTCAATCTTGCACTTAAGGAGAATGGAGTAGAAAAATATTCCCAGATTAAGTGAAATTGGAGGTGGGCAGTTTGGGATCTGAAGTAGGTGATTTGTAGCATGAGGTCTGAGGAATCAGGAAAACCAGTTCATTTGTGGAATGGTCGCTTGTGAGCCAGAGGAGCTGAAGATGAGGTTAACAGAGTCTTACATGTCAGGGGTTAATGCTTTGCTGACAATCTTTACATGAATTGGAGGTGGACCAAATGGCTGACTCTAAGATTGGCTCACTTCTAAATCTATATCACATTATTTTTAAAATGTGGTTGTCTGTTGAGCTTGGGAGAACAAAATAAACTATAGAAAACACTCTCTTGAGAAAATTTTATTTGAAAAACAAATTCAATGAAATGTAATGTGGGAGAGGTTACAGAGCTTATCATTCCGAGTGACACAGGCATTTTGTTGAGTTAGTTAGTTAGTTAGTGAGGCTTTCACTGCTCTGAGAGATTCAACAACAACAAAAGCAGCAACAATAATTAATAGCTAATACTGATCAAGCACTTACAATGTGCCAGTCATTATACTCAGCAGGTAGCTCAATCTCACACAAATCTTTTGCTAGAGAACTATTATTTCCTGACCCTTAGATGAGGAACTTGAGGTTTTAGCGTTTAAATAACTTGTCCAAGAGTGTGCAACAAATGCAAGGGCACAGCAGCATTCAAATGAAGGTTATCTGCCTCCAAAACCCACACTTTTAGCCACCACTCTTGAGAATCCGAATGGTTATCAACAAGTGGCAGACACAGTGCTGAATGTTTCACCTGCAGTGAAAGATGTACTGTCTCCCAGGTGATAGCGAACTGGGACGCTTAACCCTCTACTGGGGTGAACTTTGAACAAAATAAGTTTTTCACCTTTACCTTAGCTATGAAACTACAGATACCAAGGATCTGTCCATCTAGCTTTGAAATTCCACCCTTGTAAATGAATCTTAGAGAGGTCAGAGGTTGTAGCATTTTTGGGTTCTTGGGCAAAGCCTTCCAATTTGGTTTTTGAGTTCATAATGGAAGATAGATTTGTGACCATCTGGACTCACAGCATTTTTACCCTGATTGCTGTGTTTCTCATAATTTCCAGCTTTTATTTCTATATGTGGCTAAAATTCAGAAACATGGAATTTGGTGAGAAGATATAAAATCAAGCTTTTGTCACTTCAAAATGTTTGGTGTTAATGAAGAGAAAATTGGGGTGCATTACTTCCTCAAGTTGAGAGGTTAGAGACTCATTACAGAGGAAATGTACTAAAAAAGAGAGAGAGAGAGAGAAAGTCTCAGGTTTCTATGCAGCCAGAGGAACTGCTCCCAAGGTAATGGCTGGACTTGACATCTCTAAGTTTGAGGGCAATAATTGTGGTTTAGTTAGAACTTTCATCAGTACAGACATTAGGAAAAGTATAATGCATTTTTAATGAAAAATTTTCGCACATGTTTTTGATATCCCATATTTCTTTTTACAAGTTGAACACAACTAGTGCGACACCCAAATCACATATCAAAATGGGACAAAAAGTGGCTGCTTACAAACATATCAAATATCTAATGAAGTCCAGGGGCAGAGCTGCTAAAGAAAGCGAAGTCAGTAAATGAGAAAGATAGTGTGCCTAATACGTCCAGGTACTGTGGGTGCTTGGTTCATAAAGATAGATCTAGGAAAGAGAAACCAAAGTTCCAAGTAGTGATACACAAAAGATCTCTAGGCTTATTTAAAATATTCAGTGTAACAATCCAACATTGGTTGTACCTCCGCTCTATGCCAGGTAAGGGCTAAAGCATTGAGAGTAGAGAAACAAATAAATCTGATCCCTGTCTACGGAGAACTTATTTCTGTTGAGAGAATGGGAGAGAGAAAGAGAGCATCAAACCTGATTGTTTCAACACAGTGATGCTATAATAATCACAGCTAACATTTACTGAACATTTATTACATTTTTTACTGTGCCAGGCACTATACTAGGGGCTTTACATGCAATGTGTAAATTCTCATTTGATGTGCCAGGGAAATGTAATGATAGAAGTATCAACAGATTTCTCTGAAAGTACTGAAAAGGAAGCGTCAGAGAAACAAGAGGTCAATGCCATTTCAGTTAAAGAAAATACCTATTAAATTTCTTGCAGCCATGACTGACTCCTTAGCCTAACTCTTCATAACGGTAATGGTATTAAAGTTGGTAGATCTTAAAGCTAAGGGACCATCTCATAAAATAGATGTTCAGACCAAGGACTGCAGTGGGTACTTATTTTCTTGCTCTGTAACTTTTGGGGAACTAAGTGTCTGCTTCTGCTGGTGATGTGAATTTGGTGGAAAAGAGAAGAGGCTTGGAGGGGGATCACCTGGGTGGAGTCCTGATTCTGTCCCTTTCTAAGGGTATGCCTCAGGCCAGTTAGTTAACCTCCTAAGCCTCAGTTTCTGCACATGTAGAGGAGTGATAACAGTGGACGTAACTTAATAGGGCTGTTAAGGGAATATGATGAATGAATGTGCATAAAGCACTTAGCTCAGGGCGGCTGCAAAGTAGGCGCTTAACAAATATTATTGAGTCCCATTATTAGCTTGAGAATTATTAGCAACTCTCAAAATCAATTCCTTTGAGATTCTTGAATAAGAATACTATGCTGTACATATTAATGCAACATTGTATGTCAACAATACTAAAGAAATACTACATGGCAACATTTGATCTGATTTTCATTGGGAGAAAAGAATCACATACATTTTTCTCCTGCAACTTACATGACTTCTTTGTTTGGGCACCCATTCCCAGGAGGCAAGATCTCAAGCTTTTCAATGAGGTTGGGGGGGATAAAGGCTGAGGTCTCTCGGATGCATTTGCACTTTAAGTTTGTGTTATAGGCCTCCAGAACACCTGTAAACACAATCAGTTATTTAATCCCTTTGGCATATAATTCATAACTTGAATTTAATTACTAATTTATTTTTAATGTTTACTTATTTTTGAGAAAGAGAGAGAGAGAGAGTGTGTGTGCACAGGCGAGCACCAGCAGGGGATGGGGAGAGAGACAGGGAGACAGAATCCGCAGCAGGGCCCAGGTTTCCAAGCTATCAGCATAGAGCCTGACATGGGGGTTCTATATTCACCAACTGTGAGATCATGACCTGAGCCTTAGTCGACCGCTTAACCAACTGAGCCAACCAGGTGCCCCTAATTACTAATCTTTCATATGGTGCATCTGAAGATTTAAAAAATTTCAAGTCGGAGCATTCACCCAGATGCCTTTAGTTTGTGTATTTCTGCTTGTCTTGGCTTATTTTCAAACATTTTCTATCAAAACCTTAAAAATAAAATTAACTTTCTATAAACACGACACCTATTGAAATTTGTGATAGCATTATATTGGTGCTCAGGTGATTGTCTATATAATAAAATTTGAGAACCACTGCTCTGGGGACTTAAAAACTCACTTATAATTAATACAGTGTAAAATCAACTGATTTGATCTTCCCTCCAAGCATATAAAAGCCGAAGACATAAATTCCTTACAATATCCCCAGAGAAGTAATAACTGTTTTTATCATGCTCACCATCCCCCTCCTTGTCTCTCCAAGGAAATACCATGGAAGATATTTTTCGTTTTTGTTTAATATGCTGGTCCTTCATCTCAGTTGCAAATTATTACCAATGAAAGGCTTATAATAAAAATTCAAGACTTTTTATTCAACAACAGAAGTCATTAGTACTAGATACTTTTATAAATTAATCTATCTCATTTATTTTAATGAATTCTACCCACTTAAACCCAGTGCCTAAACCCATGCTTGACACATTAGGGCAAATAAAAGGGCCCTAGCTCTCAGGCGTTTACAACTTGGTGGAGGAAATAAATGAATAAAACTAAAATGTCACAGAACGTTGTATTTCACACCTTCTTTTTTTTTTTCCATAATATTTTATTGTCAAATTGTTTTCCATACAACACCCAGTGCTCTTCCCCTCAAGTGCCCTCCACCATCACCACCACCTGTCTTCCCCCCTCCCCCCTCCCCCCTCTGTATTTCACACCTAAGATCCAAACTGCATCACGGGAACAGAGGACCTTGACAGGGCAATGGGAAAGCTTTATGGAGGAGGAGAGAGAGATGACATTTTTGAAGAATAAAAATAACATGTAAAGCAAAATAATTGTAAAACAATCCCTTGCATCTTAAGTGCAAAAATTTGTCTTTTATACCTGAGCAGAGTATATCATTCTGCATATGCTTCAGATTTCCTCAGCTATATAAAAACTTACAAATTCAACTAGATGTTTATCTATTTACACAAACATTGTAGCCCCATTTAGACTTGGAAGTCTACGTCTTTGCAGAAAGCATGTACTTAAGTACCCAGTCGTGCTTACAATGGCTCATGTCAGAGCTAGCCAAATAGAATTGCACCAAATGTTCCTTGCAGGAGACCAATCTGTTGAGGTCAATTATCTTTAAACCCTAAAAAAGGGTTTAGTCAGAAGGAGTAGCATTGAAAGGCAGAGCCAAGAAGATATACATGGAAAGAATGTTGTAGCAGAACTGAATCTGAAAAAGACCAGGAATAGACAAACCAATAAGTCACAAGGACACTGGACTTCAGTACCTCTGTCTATGGATACCAATCCTAACAACGTAAGTGTCTCCTAACTTCTAAGAGTTAAATCTCTAAGCACATTACTTTTAGAAATTTAGCAGCACTTGAGTAGTCTCCCCTCACGCATTTCAGTCATATTGCTCCCCATTTTCTAATTTTAAAAAAATGGCTGAAGACTCTTTCTGCTCAAAGCACAATGAGAAGATAAATGGAAGTTCTCACCATGGACTGGAGGGATGCTGCAGACCAGCAGCACGAAAAGCAGAGATCCCGGGGAGAACCTCATTCTGCCTCAAGGTGGAGTTCAGACTTCACTCTGAGTCTAAACTGTGGGTTCTGAGCACAGAGATTCCTATTTATTTATACCAGTGAAGGCCCTCCCACTGCCTGTGTCTCCAATAGGTCAGCTGTGTCATCAGTTTTAAAAGTCCCCAAATATTGCTGAGCTTGCTTTTTTCTTTTTCTTTTTTTTTTTTTTAACTCCCCCTGCAAATTTTATGAATTGGCTTCAGAGCACTTTAAGTATAATGAAATATTTCTTGAAAATGTGGAATATATGTGACAAGGATGCTGCAGCAATTTGGGGGTGGGGAGAGAGGGAAAAGACATCAGACTGGAGGTTCTACAGGTCCTGTGATTGTGGCTTGGATTGCTTCTCTCAGTAAAGGGTCAGCAGGCTTTCTCAATGACATTTGTTTTTTTTTTTTCATTTTTATTTTTTTAATGTTTATTTTAGAGAGAGAGAGAGAGAGAGAGAGAGAGAGAGAAAGTGGGGAAGAGCAAGGAGAGAGAGACACACAGAATCTGGAGCAGGCTCCAGACTCTGAGCTGTTAGCATGGAGCCCAGCATGAGGCTCAAACCCACAAAGTGTAAGATCATGACCTGAACCGAAGTTGGACACTTAACTGACTGAGCCACCCAGGTGCCCCTCCCAATGACATTTGAAAGCATGCTCCAGGATATCAGGGAACTCTGTCAAGCACATCCTTGTGCCCTCGGTCCTTGTAAGAAAGTCTAACCTTTGGCAGGCACTCAGTAAATATTTGCACACCTAATGAATGTCTCCTTATATACAGATTCCTATGCTGACTAGGTTACTGTTTTCCTAACAGACTTTCCCACCTTTTATTTCGCCATCTGAAATATATAATTGCTTATGTAGTTTGGCAATTGTGGAAATGCTGGAAGGGGGCAAGTTATGTGTCTTCTCATTGGTGTGCCCATGTCTCAATGAAGGGAAGGAGGCAACAGCTTTGAGGAAGAGAATATTTCCATCTTAGGTATGCAGGTTCTTGAGCTTGAGAACAAGGTGTCAGTGGAGGGTGTCATTAAAATGTTATCAGATGCTGAACTCAGTATTACAGTATGTTCACAAAGCATATGCATAGTTTGTTTTTGATCCTGCCAAATAAGCCCACACAGATAATAAGCCCCTAGCTAGGGGACTCACCTGCTAAATAAATAAATAAATAAAAGTATGTGGACAATAGATGGTCTGGCCTAGAGTACCACTGGGCTGTCCTGGGAGTATACAAGAATGGATGTATAAAACCAGACCCATCGAACCACTGAAAAATCAAAGGGATGGTCTTCCTGGTGTGGTTTCCCAAACAATTTGACTTTTGCTTCTCTCTTATCATTGTGATGTTTAGCATCTTAGAGGCTCCACAGTGTATGGGGTGGGGATTGTGTAATATCACGACCCTGCAACAAATGATTTTCTGCTTGGCCTGAATTACTGAAGTGACTGAAAACCCATCAGTGTTGAAGCAGCCTATTCCCTTGTTTGTGCAGTTTTAGTTGTTAGAAGGTTCTTCCCTATGCATATGTGAAATCTGCTTCCTTATGAGTTCAGCCAGTTTCTCCTAATCCAACACTTCATCACCATATGAAAATAATTCTGAATGCCCTTTCATATGATAGCACTCCGAGTATTTGAAGACACACTGTGTGCCAGTTGGGTCCCTCAGGAAGCAGTGAGATGGATGATGGAGTGAAAGAAGTTTCTTTTGATGTTGTTTTCAGGATGACTCCTTTAATAGATAAAAGGGCAGGGAGCAGGAGTGGCCAGAGAGAGCATCACACTGCAGTGCTGATCTGACAAAGTCTATGACAACTTAATGGGATATCCTCAGAAAGACTACCTATTAGAGGAGCCCACAATGGGCAGAAATACCCAGGTCCCGTGACCCCTGCCTGCCATGCTCAGTCACTGGGGCTTCTCAGAAACAGCATGGTCTCTGGTAGAAGGCACAAACCGATCCTGGGGGTGTTAACAGCTGGAGGCTGTCAGCTGCCTGTACTTCTCACAGCTGGCCAGCAAATTATTTCTTTCAGGGACATCTGAGCAGTGAACCTCCATGGCTGTCACATAGGGTTATTAACTAGAGGTTTAAGAGCACAAACTATGGAGTCACCCAGTCAACGACTTTGGACAGGTCACTTAATTTATCTAGCCTTATATTTACTAGTTTTCACATGGGGGATTATACTGATTTTAAATAATTGTTTGAAGAATGAAATCATCCAGTACATGCAGAGTTCTTGGTAGAGTGCCTGACACATATAATATATTCAATAGATAGCCTGTCTGTCCGTTCATCCATCTATTCATTCATCTGTCCATCCACCCATTAACAGGTCTAAAGTAACTTTCACTCTAAACCCCACAGAGACACACTTCAAAGGCAAATATCCCTAAGTCCTTTAACTTATAACATAGTTTGAAATTCTCTCAACTTCTTTCTATCACTTATCTTCAAAAAGGAAAACCAGATGGTGGTTATCTTCTTGAAATCTGTTGGGTCTATTTCATTGTTTCTCCTAAATCATGATTGCTCTTCCTTTTGTCTTCCCATACTTTCATTGAGTCACACACACACACACACACACACACACACACACACACGCACACACCCCTCTGTACACACACATCTGAACACCATAGTACCCCAAGTATGGGTTTGCCAATGCAAACTAGAGGAGGCCCATTACCTCCTTTGTCCTTGGCACTATTCTTCTATTAATGCCTCCCAAGACTGAATAATATTATTTTGGTCACTTATACTGAATAGACAGGCAATGAATTTTTTTTCTTTTGAAAATGGCCAATTTCTATGTCTCATTCATTTCACTTTTGTGCAATTTGATCTTGGGAACCAAATGTAGCAGTTTTACATTGCCTCTGTTATATGTACTATATATATAACAAAAATGAGTGATGCTGACAATAACAGAAAGAATATAGGGACAAAAGCACCCTGAAAGACGACCCTGAATAAATCTAGGAAATTCCACAATTGGCTCTTGTTAAAATAGGACCACTGGGTCAAGGAACTAATTTCAGAGCAATTCTAAAGTTTTATTTTGGTCTTTTTAATTACCAGAGTTCTGGATTTAGCTTATACTGGCTAAAGGAGCCTTATGCCTGCTTGCCCCAAGATGGGATTGGAGGATGGGCAGCTCTCTAGAAGTTTCCAGAATGACTCTCCATGATCTCATTTATGGTAGAGGTATAAGTTTTTGAATCCAAGAAGAAAAATTTGAACCAATGGATATAAGGCCCAAATGGATTTTATTTTTAAAATAGCTTTTATGGATACCTTTGTTTAAAAACATAAAAATACATAACTCAATTTATAACCTGATTTTTATGACTGGATATATAAAACAGGAAAAATGAGAAAATTATGGGGAAGTTTTCCTCCCTGACCTTGGAAATGAGCCAGATTTTCTCCTCAGACCCAAGAAAAACAGTAATTTTGAATACCTTAGTGCTCATGGTCCATGGATTGGCACCATCAGCTTTATGTGAGAGGTTGCTAAAAATGTAGACTCTCAGGTCCTGCATTTTAACAAGATTCCTAAATGACTTGAATGTACCTTCAAGTCTGAGAAACACTGGTCGGGGAGCATGAGCCACAGGCACATTCAAATTGTCTTCAGAGACATGTTTACCCAAGTCATCTCCTCAGGGTATGATGTGCAGATCCATTAGAGCATCCAGGACAAATGTGTCCACTGAGAGCTAAATGCAGAGCAGTGACATCAACAAGGAAGACATTCTTTTCCAAGATATGAAAAAATGAAATGTCACTAAAATAGAGAGGTGGCAAAACTGGTCAAAGTATCTAACAATCTGGCAGGCCAGTAGGCATTCAACAGAGGGCCTATCATAGAGTGAAAAATTCTCATAATATTTAGTAGTTTATAATAAAATAGGAGATAGGACAAAGGTCACTCTGACCAAACTGAGAACATTTTCTTTTATGCCATTTAAAAAGCAACTCAAGTAGAAAATAGAAACTTACTCCATTCTGTTAACAAATGTTTTTGCCTGCTAAAAATCTTGTGTCTATTTGCTTCTGACAGATTGCTGGTAGGTAAGAGCTCAGGTTCTGAAATCAGACCATCTGGGTCTGTATCCCCCTCCAACATGCACTTGCTTTGTCACCATCCCCACAGCTCAGGTCCTCCTGTATTAATAGGATTATTTACTGTAATACCTTCTTAGAGGGTTGTGTGGGGAACATAGTACCAAGAAAGTGCTTTGCTTGGTGTTTGGGGAAATAGCAAACATTTAATAAATATTAGATTTCTTTTACCTTTGTGAAAACATAAAAATTTATGAATTTTTAACTTATTTTATTTTGGTAAGAATACAACATTAGCTCTATCTTCTTAAAAAAATTTTTAAGTGTACCATAAATATTGTTGACTATAAACACAATGATGTACAACAGATCTCTAGATCTTATTCACTTTGTAAGAAAAAAGCATCTTTGGCTTAGTTTGTGAGTCAGGCTCCTGACATGAATTAAAATGCCACTTAGGTTTCTGTTGGACATTTATGATTCCTTCGGTTTGAAGGTCTTCTGGTCCAAAAGCTGTTCCTTTTTGAGACTGATCACCCGTACTTTATTTTTACCTATGTTCAATAAAAATATTGGTCTATTTTCCCTAAGGAGATACCCATGGAGGTTTGTATTAGTTATAAATGTACTGAAGTCTTACCTAGATGGTGTTTTACCTTTTGCCATCAATTTCATCTCAACTGAATTGCTTACAGCAGTCTGTTGTTTTCCAGATAGTACTTTCAAGACCAGTATCCATGGAAAATATATTTTTCAAAGGTAGTTCAGTTTATATCTCAAGTTTTGCTCAAGTTCATCTCAAATATGGTGAATTTGAGACAATGCTAAAATGTGCCCTTCAGTTCAAAATGGTGATTTGCGAGAAGACTGCTAGATGGCAGCATTACTTACAAAAACAGCTTGCTGGAAGGGAAAAGGGCCTGTCTTCAGGTAAAGACCCAGAAGTACAGATAAGAGGGCTGTGCTGCATATTATTTCAATGTTCAAATCATTTATTTGATTTGGTTTGTTTCTTTTTAAAAGTATATTGTGAGGCTTGAGATTTTTTGATTAGGCTGAAATGTTAATCAAAGAGGGGAGAAAACCCCCTAAAAATCTGAAGTAATCCAACAAATTCTGGGTCATATCCAACTTCTTGGCCTCGAGGTCACAAAATCAGATGCCTCAGTGCTCTGGCATTCAATCACATTGGGCCTCAGCAGAGCTGGGTGTGAACCTTCTACCATTAGAAAGTTTTCAGAGAACAGTGAGGCGACCACATACCAACGTCAACGTGTAGTCAAGTTTTCCAGCCTTTTAAAGCACACCACAACAAACATTAGTCACCTTGTTTCTTTCATTGATTCCCTAATCTACATATTATTTCCTCATCTGCTTTATACACTGAGTGTATCTTTATGTTATAACCATGTATGGAGTCCTGCATATTATAAATAAAAATCAATGGTTTAACTTTCCAGCAAGAGCATCCCTATTTACTTTTGAAAGTTTTTGGCATACCACTCTGTTCTCTTAACAACTGCTGATCCTCAGAACTCAGGTGCCCCCAGACAATCCTCTTGACCTCATATTCCTTTTCCAGTGTGTTCTCTTTTGTCTAAGCAGACATTAAGCTCCTCTTCTCAATGGCCACCCTTTCCCTAGGCAAGCATGTCTTTCCCCTGCTTCAAATTTAGATAAAAATCCACTCACATTGGCATCTATCCAACGGCCTACTGATCATTACTTCACAGAGGCCTCTTGGGTCTCTCCAACCTATCACATTCAAAACTGATCTTAGTTTCTCTGAAATCTGATCTACCTCCAATATTACCAGTCGTAGTGAATGGTATCATCATCCTCTTAGTGAATGGCATGGTCTATCATCCACTTAGTTGCTCAGAAGCCAGTAAGTAAGTCATCTTTCCTTCATTTCCCTGAATCTTGGTCTCCAATAGTTGCCACTTGTATCTATTAAAGTGTCTTGGCTTTGTCCACTTTTCTCCACTCTCACTTCCACTTCCTATTACAAGCCACCATTGTTTATTGTTGGAACTACTACTGCAACGGACTCTCTTCCCATCCCTACTCCAATCTATTTTCACCCAGCTGCCAGTCATCTTTTCAAAACACAAACCTGATCATCTCACTGCTCTGTTTCAAAAGCTTCTCACTGTCCTTAGGTAGCTAAGTCCTTACATAGATCCCAACCTTCTCTCCAATTTCATCTCCCCTTACTCTCTTGCTTTCTGCTCAGCTTTTCAGGTGGACTTGAGAACCCTGTGTAATCACTCTGCCTTCCACTAGGGGTCTGAAGGTCACAGGTTGAGCATCTTCTTCAAGGACTCCAATGTTGTACATGGATATTTTAAATGTTTTCTTCTAGCTCTACTGCTATGGCTTTATTTATATTTAATCTCAAAGCAAGGTGTTGTAGATGGGTTAGAAATGGAACATGGATATTTTTGAAGCTGAGAATTAGATAATACCCTACCTTCCTCCTGAGTAGAACATGTTTACTTTGGACCCTCTACTTGTTGGTGTATAGTGAAGAATGTTTCCTCCAATAACCTTGACTCTACTATATTGACACTTGCTTTCCTGCTATGTAAGGCATCTTTGGCTTAGCTTAATACCTTCTAGGGCCATCCATGTTGTTGCAAATGGCAAGATCTCATTCTTTTTTTATGACTAATACTCTATTGTGTGAATGTGTGTGCATATATATCTATATCTCATCTTTATCCATCTATGGACACTTAGGTTACTTCCATATATTGGCTATCATAAATAACACTGCAATAAACATAGAAGCTCATATATCTTTCTGAATTTATGTTTTCATTTTCTTTGGGCAAATACTTAGTAGTCGAATTACTGGGTCATGTATTATTTATATTTTTTAAGTTTTTGAGAAACCTCCATACTGTTTTCTACAATGGCTGCACCAGTTTGCATTCCCACTAACAGCGCTCAGCTTTCTCTTGTCTCCACATCCTTGACAACACATGTTATTTCTTGTCTTTTGGATACTAGCCATTCTGACGAGTGTGAGGTGATATCTCACTGTAGTTTTGATTTGTATTTACCTAATGATTAATGATGTTGAGCATCTTTTCAAGTGTCTGTTGCCCATCTGTGTAACTTCTTTGGAAAAAGAAGGTCCTTTTATCAGGTCCTCTACCCATGTCTAATTAGATTATTTGTTTTTTGGCATTGAGTTTTTATACATTCTTTACATATTTTGAATATTAATTCCTTAAATGATATATCATTTGCCAATATGTTCTCCCATTCTGTCAGTTGCCTTTTCCTTTTGTTGATGGTTTCCTTCACTGTGCAAAAGCTTTTTATTTTGGTGTAGTTCCAATAGTTTATTTTTGCTATTGTTTCCCATGCCTCAGGAGACCATGCTAGAAAAATGCTGCTAAGGCCAATGTCAAAGAGATTACTGCCTAAGTTTTATTTTAGGATTTTTATGGTTTTAGGTATCACTTTTGGATCCTTAATCCATTTTGAAATTATTTTTGTATATGTTGTGAGAAACTGGTCCAGTTTCATTCTTTTGCATGTAGCTCTCTGGTTTTCCCAGAATGATTTATTGAAGAGGCTGTCTTTTCCCCATTGTACATTTTTGCTCCCTTTCTTGTAGATTAGTTGGCCATATAAGAACAGGTTTATTTCTGGGCTCTCTACCCAATGAAACATTTCTGTCCCATTGACCTATGTGTGTATTTTTATGCCAGTACTGTAGCTTGGTAGTATATCTTGAAGTCTGGGATTGTGCTACTTCCAGGATTGTTCTTTTTTCTCAAGACTGCCTTGGCTATTCAGGGTCTTTTGTGGTTCCAAAAAATTTTAGGATTATTTGTTCTAGTTCTGTGAAGGTAACATTTTTTTTTTTTAGTATGGTAAGGTCCACAAAGAAGTATCATGGGGTAGTCAATTCTCCATCCCCACCCAAACTGTAAGACTATTTAGGACAACTGATAGATGGTTGGAATGCCACATTGAAGACACTCTGTGTGATGACATCTCTGGACAGAAGCATGCTTGTTTGAAGTCCAGAACATATTGTCTTAGGAAGTGGGATAGAGAACTGAGTAGAGGTCATTTCCCCTAACTGTGCTACAGATAATAGTAAAGCTCCGAGGCTACGAAGGCTCCCGTGATAGAGCAGCATCCTCAGAAGGCCCCCTGCAGGGCAGCTGTGATGCATCCTGGCAATGAAGCTAGAACAAAAATCACTGACGGTCTTGTTACACATTTCCAGAAGCCAGTAGGGTGCTTCTTGCAGGTGGTGGACAGAAGTCTTATAGACAAGCAGGTCAAAGTTTTAAAAGTGTAATATCAGTACATACATGGCTATATTGATAGTCAAAGGTGGTGGCTTTCACACTTTTTTGCTGCATTCTTCTGTGAGTCATGAGCAAAGAAAGGCTTATTAAGTCTCCTTCTATGGTTCAGTTTTATTTAGGGTCCATGCCTGAACTAAATCACTATCATTGTTCTGGTCTTACTTTCAAATGAAGAGACAATTGAGTGTCTACTATATGTCAGGCATTATGTAATGTGCATTAAAAAAAAAAGGTGTGGCCCATGCCATGTTAAAGTCAGCCAAAAATTTAGTACCTTTACTGCATGCACTTGGGTTTCTAAGTGCAACACATGCTGGTCCAGAGTTTAAAATCACAAATCAGCATTACGTTTACTCAGGGTGATTGAAATGTTCTAGTACAACAACTTTTTTCTTTTTTAAAAAATGTTTATTTATTTTTGAGAGAGAGAGAGAGAGAGAGAAAGAGAAAGAGAGAGAGAGACAGAGAGAGGGAGACACAGAACCTGAGGCAGGATCCAGGCTCCAAGCTGTCAGCACAGAGCCCGATGTGGGGCTTGAACTCACAAGCCGTGAGATCATGACCTGAGCTGAAGTTAGATGCCTAACTGGGCACCAAGGCATCCCAACAATTTTTTTTTAAATTATGAAACATAAGAGGCCTTAGTAGAGAACTCAAAAGCAGCCCCTGCTCATACTAAGTGAACAGAAATTTGAGTCATGTCCATAGAACTCCTATCAATCTCAGTGATATACAAGTCTTTTTTTCATTGGTTAAAAAAAAGTGCTGGTATATGTCTTATTTAAAAAAAAATATTTGTTTATTTTTGAGAGAGTACAAGCAGGGGAGGGATAGAGAGATGGGACTGAGAATCTGAAGCAGGCTCTGTGCTGAGAGCAGCCCAAAGTGGGGCTTGAATTTACCAACCGTGAGATCATAACCTAAGCCAAAGTGCAATGCTGAGCAGACTGAGCCACCCAGGCATCCCTGTGCTGGTAAATGTTTTAAAACCAGCTTTCTGAAAATAATTCTGACTTGTGGCATTTGCTACTCATGGGAGCTCACTGAATGTTGAATTGGGGATTGATGAGAAATTGGAGCTCATTGGCACTGGCACACCACGGGACCTGCCTGTCAAGACAGCCAGAGCAGTGTCCCTGGGCTCCATGACATGAAGTAGTTATTCTGTGACTCGACACTCATCTTAGCAGAGGCCGGGGTGGGTTTTGCTGCTCTCTAGAGGCGAATGTCCATAAGGAAGTTTTTGAGCTATGTTGTTGTCCACAGCTCTAATGACAAAGATGACAAAATGGATGATTTTGATTCAAGTATCAGTAAAATCCAGTGCTACAAGGGCCTTTGCCCTGTCCTCAGGGTATTGGGAGTAGTTTTGAGCACCAGGGTTTCCAGACAGAGGAAAAGCTGGGCCTCTGTGGGCCTAAAGCCAGTTGTCTAGGAGTTCACTCATCTTCCCTTCTTTGATTTGCTCTAGTTGGCTCCTGAGATACTCAACGCTAGCCCTTCTGACTCAAATCTGGTATCCTTACCATTAAGCTGAGCCTCAAGCATTTACACTGCAGTTAAGTGTTGCTAGGAGGCAGATGTCACGTCTTAAGGAAAAGCAGCCTTGCGCCTATGACATGGCTTGCAGTGGCATGCACATCATACAGGAGCAATACTGCCCTTTCACTAGCATGTAGAGACTGGCCCTGATCTTCCCTAATCCCTTCAGCCAGCCCCATTTCTGGGTTCAGCCCCTAATAACTGTTAGAAAAACCTCTGGCAGCTGCCTGTCTGCTCCCATGTCTAGGGCAGCACTGGCCTCCCCTCCCCTCTACTGGTTGAAGGCAGAGCTCTCTGCCTGGCTGGTGATACCACTGTGGCATGCCTTCCTTTCTCTGAGAACAACCTTTGTATTCAAACACTCCCACTTTTCCCCTGGAATCAGGAGACCTAGGTTTGGAAGCTCATTGTTCTTGAGCTGACTACTTAAACTCTGAACTCCAAATTTTCTCATCTGCAAGAAGGGAATAACATTTGTCTACATGAGGGTGATATAAGAAATTAATGTATGAGAAAGTACTTCATAAAATATAAAATGATCTTGAAATTCAAGGTATTTTCCTATCTCTTCATTGCTCTGTTTATGTATTTCCATTGGCTTTAGTTCCTGAGATCAACTTCCTGAAAGCCACATGAATTTATTAGCCTGGCTTTGGAAAGCTAGGTCTCAAGGGAATGTCCGCTCAGCCATCATGTCAGTACCAGTGACGCATCTCCAACTCTGGTGTAACTCCCATCAGGGGGCACATATGGAAGACGATGTGAGACAATGGTTGTTGTTCCTTCTTACTGTAAATTGGAGGTGATTCTCTCTACTCCTTGAAGTCTAGTTTGATTTTAAAATGTTTAGTTGGTGCTTTGACAGTTTTTTTTTTAACAGCAAGTGATTTATAATGGCACACAATAAGGGAAATGGAGCAAACTTTCAGTTTCTACTAATCTCCTCTGTCAAAAATTAATCTTGTTGGTTTGAAGAAGAGTGCCCAAGACCACCCAAATCCAAGGGAATGATGGAAGAATAGAGCCTGAAGAGAGGGATCTAGAGAGAGAGGAAAGAAATATTTGAGTTACAATTACAACTTTGCCCACTTGTTTGTAAGTTATTAACCTCTCTGGAGGTTAAAGTGAAGCTGATTATAACATTATGTACATTTAGTTGCCCAGCATTCAAAATTTCTTGTTTTGAAAAACTATCCTATTGTATGTCTTAGGAAACAGTATGTTCTCATTTCCACTATAAAATTTGAAAAGGCTCCTAGCAGTCAGGGCACAAGATCCAGGATGGCAATCTTAGTGAACTCACCCACAGCTTTGAATCTTAATGATTCAACTTCTGTGCTTTAGCCTGACTGCCCATGGCATGACCTCAGCTTGGTTCCTGTTGCCCAGTACCCAGTGGCCTCCCCTGATTTTGCAGCCTCCCTCTGGATTCCATGGCTTGTCCAGTGTCTTTCCAATTATTTCTTTAGGTAGCCAGAATTGTTTTTGTTGCTGCAGGTTGTCATGGACAACCCTGAACTCTATATAGAAAGGCATGATTCTCTTTTTGTAGAGATAAAAATTTAGAGCTCAGAGTCTAAGTGATCAGTTAAAGATGAATGAGCTCTCTGATCTAGGTGCCTTGATTTTAAGCCCATCATTCAGCAGTATTTGTTGCACATTGATCATGTGCCAGGCTCTTTGCTGGCATGAAGAACATGATGGTGAATGACATGGAGAGAGCAGGGCAGGGCTGTGTGTAGTATGGCCTGGGTTCTTTAGGTATCAGGACAATTCGGGCACATTTATACACAGGTGAATTCCACAGTTCAACTTATGAATTCCAAATTTACAAGGGTCAGACTAGAAAAGCTGCACAGTTAATGAGCTCCCCAGGTTCTGAGGATCTACTATTGCATAACATAGTGAGTTAACAGTACGGTATTATATACTTGAAAGATACTAAGAGACTAGATCTTTAATGTTCTCATCACAAAAAAAGAAATGATAATTATGTGATATGTTGGAGGTATTATTGAATGCTATGGTGACAGTGATCAATTTGCAATATATAAATGTATCAAATCAACACATTGCACATTTTAAACTTGTACAATGTTATAGGGCACCTGTATTGGTTAAGTGTCTGACTCCTGATTTCCACTCAGGTCATGATCTCATGATTAGTGGGATCCTGCCCATCTTGGGCTCTGTGCTGACAGTGTAGAGCATGCTTGGGATTCTCTCTCTTCTCCTGCTACTCTTCCCCCTTCACTCTCTCTCTCAAAATAAATAAATAAACATTAAAAAACAAATTTATACAATGTTTTATGTCAATTATATCTTGATTGAAGAAAAGAAAAAGTTCCCCAGGGGATTCTGATTCTTGGTAAAGTTCAAGAGCCATTCCTGATATGGTGATACCAGCACATACCCAGTAAATAGTATGAAATAGGTAGGATTTCCTACAGCTGAACTTTACAAGGCATGAAACACTGTTAACAAGCTCTTTCTAGTCACAAAATAAAAGCACCAGCCTTGTGCTGGGGTTTGGAGAATAGAATCACACTCATTCTAAGCCCCCGAATTTATAATACTCTTAATCCTGCCCCCCAGAATTAATATGTGGTATTGCTATAGAAGAGGGGATAATTCATGGGTAACTCTCATGCCAACAAACCTTATTTTAGCTGTTTGGCTTTAACCAAGAAATAGAAAAAGGAAGGAATTACAATGTGACTTGTGTCCATGGCAAGTGCATTCTTTAGGTAAGCTTATGATCAACATTTAGATACTGTGTTTAGCTTTATTAAATTATTATGCCAAGTGTACTTGTATTTAAAACCATTTATTTTTTTAAGGAATAATACTTGTATTGGCTGAAATTAGTGAAGAGTTCAAACTTCCCGTAAATTGCCTCTGTGATTCCCCAACAGCCATCAGCTTCTTTGAAGTGGGATGGTAACTTGAATAAGCACTTTTGACCTTGGCCCACACATTGCTCTGCTGGAAGGAGAGACTCGACTTTACCTTTGACTGTTTCTTTCTCCTGTGGAAACTAGTTTCTAAAGACAAAGAAGAGACACTTCTCTAAATGGACATTTCAGTCATGCATGGTAAGTGATTAGCAATTTATATATAAATTTGGAAGGTTATTCTCTTCTGAATTAAAAATACATCTTACCATCTCCTGAAGCCACTCAATGTAAAGATCTCTGACTTAGAAGTTCCCTGCAAGCCCCAAGGGGCTGTGACCAGACTTTAATAAAAACCATCTTCTATGCACTTCATTCATACAGTGAATTTACATGGGTAATGAACTTTTGCAATGCGGGAGATGAGTGTGGGGAACATATATGTAGGTGTTGAGGGGGATGAGAAAATGAAGAACAGTATCATTCTTCTGATGCAGGCACAGGCACTGTGTCTATGCATTGTCCACTGGATTGAATGAACCTTCTACAAACTTCCTACACTGAATTAATAGAAAAGGAACATTCGATAGATTAAGCCTTTCAAAAATTTTCAGTTGAAAATGCCAACATCTTTGAAAGTCTTTCTATGACTCCAGTAAAGCAAACAACCTTTGTCAAATATTTGCCAATGCCAACTCCACGCCAAGCCCTTGGCGTCAGGAAGTAGAACTTTGATACAACTTTCAATAATTTCCTCTACCCCTCCTACCATTAAAGCATCATCCTTGCGAACACTTATATAAATTGTAAAATGAATATGGTCCGTAATAATCTGTAGCCTGTCCAGCTACAGGAGCCTGAAATAGAAACTTAGACAGACTGAAAATAGAATGGCTCAGAAGAAATTGCTTCAACCATGGTAGGTAGTTTTCATTTCTGGTAGTTGTAAAAGGGAACCTTTTAACTTTATCTCCTTGGGTTTGATTTATCTATATTACTTCATTTTGTGGTAGTGAGCAGTGATTGCTATGGGAGTGTTCAGTTTGGTTTTTGAAATGGGTGATTTGGGGGTGAGCAGATCCTGTGAAGTTAACCCTGAAAAAAGCCTGGGAAAAGAGAATCCATGAAGGCAGATGAAGACAATGGAAGTGAGAACCAGATCCTCTCTCTTGGTCTGGAGTGAACTCATAGTTTAAAGGACAGAAATCTTAGTGACGTATACACATGCCAAGGACAAATACGAAAATATTACAGGTTTTTAAAAAACTATATTTTAGGGGCGCCTCAGTGGCTCAGTCAATAAAGCCTCTGACTTCGGCTCAGGTCATGATCTCACATTCATGGGTTTGAACCCAGCGTCAGGCTCTGTGAAGACAGCTCAGAGCCTGGAGCCTGCTTCTGATTCTATGTCTCCCTCTCTCTTTGCCCCCTCCCTGCTCCTGCTCTGTCTCTCTCTGTCTCAAAAATAAATAAAACATTTAAAAAAATGTTTAAACTATATTTTGAGGTAGGCTCCACACCCAATGTGGGGCTTGAATTCGTGACCCTGAGATCAAGATTTGCACACTCTACTGACTGAGAGCCAGGCTCCCCAAAGTTTACAGGTTTTAAATAAATTTTCTGGTGTGCTCTCTCAGCTGGCATTAGCACTGTCAGTAATGAGTAAAGCTAAACATCTCTAAGGCTGAACTAAGATGACTAGAGTATGAAGATACTAATGATACTTAACTGCTGGGACAGTGACTCTCAGAGGTGGGTAGCTGGTGTGGTGCCAGAATCTCTGAGGGTCAGGACCAATCTTCTGTGCCTACCCGAATTGCTGTGATCCAGTTTTCTGAACTACAGTTTGTCTTATACCCCAGGGTGGGGACGAGGGTGTTAAGAATCCATAGAATAAACTATGTACCCAAATTCACAGTAACATATGATTGTTCACTGGAACTTTCTCTGTGAAGACCGAAGTGGTTGAGAACTTTCTCCGTGGAGACCAAGGGTAAAAAGAGGAAATAAAGATCATACAAAGGAAGCAAGACAGAATTCCCCTTGGCCACCGATGCTAGTGCCCTACATTATTCCAAAGGCCTTCACAGGATGGTTATGAGGCTGAGAAGGTGGGTACAGCATTCCGTGAAAGCAGCAGAAAAGGATGAGGAGGTGAAGAATGCTGTTAAGAGTTCATGCCAGTCCAGACTGGCTCCTCTATCCTGTTCCCTCTGCAGTCAGGAGAGGAAGTTGGCCTTGGTTTTAACTTGTCCACACTGCCACCATCCCTTACATGACCCTACTCACCCAGCCAAATGGATAGACCAGGTGGTCTCAGGCTCACTATCCTTGCAATCAATTGCTGGGCGAGGAAAGTTAGAGAACTGAAAAGACAGACCAGGATTTGAATCCTGTTTCTGCCTCCTATTAGATTCATAGCCTTGGGTGTGTTACTTGCTTTCTTTGGAGACTTAGTTTTCTGATCTTTAAAATGATGACCATCGGACAATTAAATGAGCTGAAAGAGGTGAAGTATTTGACACAGTGCCTGGCACAGATATCAGCCTTTGTGAAGATTCCAATTAAGAAGATTCCTTTGAGCCACTGTTTTACCAAGTACCCACCCACATTATTGCATTCATCCCTAAGGAAGACAACCATTTGTTTTTATATTTCATTTTTTTATACATTATCCTTAGCTAGACTGTGAGTTCCTGCAGGAAGAGGTCAAACCTTAGTTTTGCATTCCTCACACTGTAACTAAAAAATGCTCAATGAAAATTCGTAGGATCCTCTGGTTCCTCTGCTAACTGAATGCATAAGTGAATGAAAGGGGTGGGGGATGGTAGTGGGGAGAAATGAAACTGGAGGTTTTCATTAATAGAGGGGAATGTTCCAACATAGCATCCTTTTCTTGTTTTGACGGGTTCAGCAAATAAGGCAGCAGATTTACCGGATTTTATTCTGAGCACTGTTGACTAGTCTGCGAATAAAGGAAGTCTAGGCTGTACTTACTTTTAAAGAGCCAGGCAGGGAAGCCTCCTCAGACTTTCAGTACCAGGCTGCTGAGTTAGTTGTGACTAAGAAGAAGAAACCTCAAGCTGCCAGGACACAGCGTGGTTTCTCATTCTCTGTCACCTGCTGGAGAGGGCAGCGTCTTCCGCCTCTCACATTTCAGTCCGTCTTACCGCAGTGCGTCTGCAGTCTCTGAATGAGAGCTCTGCTGGCTAACCATCCTTCGCCGTCGCCCAGTTTTCAAGGGATGTCTAGATCCTTTACTTCCATAGACTTCCTCCTCTGCCACAAAATTATCCCTCAAAGTATTCCTGGCCAATACTAAGTTCACACGAAGATAATGGCTCTGTCCTCTATTTACAGTTGGAAAAATGAATTATTTCCCTGAAATCAGAAAAATATGGCTGCTAAGGAATGAGTGAAAAAGCTATTCTTTCTCCTGTCAGAGACCCTGTCCTGAATATGAACATCTGGTGAGCCACTTTGTGTAGGTAATTGCTGACATCTCTTGCCCAGAGCACTTGGTCTTGCTTTCCCTGTGGACGGAGGAGAATTTTAGATCACTCATACATATTGCCTGTTAAATTCTCTTAAGCTCGTATTCAGCTGCTTTGGCAGGAGATACACAGGAAGCTATGTATAAAAACTAGACCATGATATTTCCCTATTATTACATAGCCAGAGATACTGCAAACCTTATCAAAGATGCCAAAAAAAGAAAAAAAAAAGAATCCTGCCAACATTTTGGGTTAAAGAATAGCCCTCTCTTATTAACCTTATTAATCTTGTTCCTTTAAAAAATTTAAAAATATGATTTCATTGTGTCCTTTTGAAGGAGGAAGAGCAAAGTCTAGCCCAGGATGGCCACCAGAGTAGGCCCAGGCCTGGTGTCAGGATTTGGACCAAATTTAGACTTTAGCTTTCACTTGGAATGAGGTTTTACATACTGCCACAGAGACCCAAGACAGGAGTGAAAGAAGGGTTTTCTTTTACTTAACTATAAAATTGTCTCATGATACTACACAGCCTGAAGTAATTTTTATGTTACTTTGTACCAGCACAATTGTATTAAGCTTATATATTTTACAAGTGTTAATTTATTAAAAGCAAACACTTAAAATACACTCTATTTTTATAACCTTGTTTCGACAGGTCCTTGTTCAATAAACCGAGGCTCAGCCTCTGGGAAGTTGTGTGTGTGAGTGGCATCTGAGGCCTCGGAAAACCGCCAGGTATGGATTTCATTTGTCATGATAATACTTGCTGCCCCTGCAGAGGTGGAAAGGCTCTCAGCCGACTGGGGGCTTATTAGAGCTTTGCAAATGTTTCGTGGCATTCGGTGTGTACGTGGCCAGTTATTTTACCGTGGTGTCCTGCTCCCTCACTCAGCCGCACGTTGAGACGCCAATTGTCGTGTCCTGCCCAGGCCAGCAGGGCGGCAAATCCTTGCGGGTTCTTTCCTGAGAGGGAGAGAAAGGGCAGGAAGGGGGAGCACAGAGAGTAAGGACACAACACATGGTTTCTGATCAAGCCTCTTCCTTTTTTATTCAGAAAATAATACTCTTATATAGGGTTTGGGGCGGGGAACTGACCCAGGTCGGTTGCCAGGTAACAGACTCAAATGAATATTAGAGAAAGGGGAAACCAAAACTGAAACTCCGGACACAGCATCAAAAAGAAGCGCCCAGACTTGCGTCTGCAATGCTTAGCGCTGCATAATCCAAAATGCAGTTTGATCTTTTGTTCATTTTGGCTTTTTACATCTGGCTCAGTATGACCGTCTCTGAATCCCGGACCAGGAAATGCACTCTCCTAGCCTCCAGACGTAAATCTTGTTTTTTGGTTGCTCCCTGGAGAGCGATATCTCCTTGCCTGAGGCAGCCAAGACTCGGCGGCCCCCAACACCATAGAAGTCTAGTTCTAAAAAAAATATATCCTTTAAGTGAGTATGGTTATCTAATTAAAAAAAATTTTTAAACATTTATTCATTTTTGAGAGACAGAGAGACACAGGGCACGAGTGGGGGAGGGGCAGAAAGAGAGAGGGAGACACAGAATCCGAAGCAGACTCCAGACTCTGAGCTGTCAGCACAAAGCCTGATGTGGGGCTTGAACCCACAAACCGTGAGATCATGACCTGAGCTGAAGTTAGCTTAACCAACTGAGCCATCCAGATGCCCCAATGGTTACCTAATAATTAGGAATCATTAGTCATGGACTAGGTGTAAAATGCCACAGATTTCGTGTTCACTGGATGGAGCAACATCTCTTTTCCTCACCTCGTGTATTTGACTGGAAAGGAGATGGAGTGTCAAAGGCTATTCACCGGACTGCCTAATTACCTTTTGTGTGTGTATTATGGGAACAGCTCATATAATGTGGCTGAGGAGTTTAGGAATCAGTACTGCAGCTTCCTGGACAGTAAATAGCGGCCAATGGCATCAGCATCAAAGTGCTCTGCTGACCTTGAGATTTATCATCATGTAAGTAAACATTTTTTGAAACTTAATTTGTCCTTGAGTTAAATGTTCCTGATCCCACATCCCACATCATGAGAGTCCGCCACGAGAGCATCCACATGTAGAGAGAAATTTTATTTTATTATTTTATTTATTTCTTATCATTGAAGTATAGGTGATGTATAATGTTATATTAGTTTCAGTAATTTGGCAATAGTATTCTATTGTAATTTGACAATTCTATACATTATTCACTGTTTACCACAATAATTGTAGTCAGCATCTATCACTATATAATGTTATTATAATATTCTTTAGATTTTTTTTAATGTTTATTTTTTGAGAGAGAGAGACAGAGTGCAATCAGGGGAGAGGAGGAGAGAGAGGCAGACACAGAATCCAGCTCTGAGCTGTCAGCACAGAGCCCGACAGGGGGTTCAAACCCACGAACTGTGAGATCATGACCTGAACCAAAGTCAGATGCTTAACCAACTGAGCCACCCAGGTGCCCCTATAATATTCTTAGCTAGATTCCCTACACTGTATATTTCATCTCCATGATTTATTCATTTTATAGCTGGAAGTTTGTAACTTTTAGTCCCCTTCACCCATTCTCCTAGCCCCCCATCCCACTCCCTTCTGGCACCCACCAGTTTATTTTGTTTTTAAGAGTCTGTTTTGTTTGTTTGTTCATTTGTGTTGCTTTTTAAGATACTTCATATAAGCAAAAGAGCATTTAAATAACCAAAACACTAAGAGTGAGACTTATGTTAAGAAACCACCAGCTTTGGCAAAGCCTCTACTTTCAGTGGCCTGACAAATGTTCTCAGATATGATGATGCTGCAGGATGGTGGCCCAATACGTGTGATTCAGGACACTCCTTTAGGAAAGTTTACAAGGAGTTCTGTGGCTTATTACAACATAGTGTGCTCAGCCAGCTGTGTGTCTTTTCATTTTGAAGTCTTTGGAGAAGGAAGACTCTTCAGAGCATATAATAGGTTCTGCAGAGGTGTACTGATAGCTATCATTAAGGAGCTTTAGGATTGAGGATCATTGAAGTTTACATGCTTAGATTCCAGTGTCTCCTGTATCTCCTGACTTTTGCCATTAATCAAAATCTAGAGTAATGGAAGCAGATCAGAGTATCCCACTTGTCTCCTACCTCTTGCCTAAGGGGGAGAAGTCCTTGACTGGATTTTCCGTCTCCTTTCAGGCAATTATTTTCTTGCCACAGCTCTCCCAATGAGCTAGACATTCTGGGCCAGTAATAAACTCCTTCTCTCTCAACTAATTACTTGGCATTCCTGTGCCCCAGAAAGTCCAATTCAGTCAGGGCTACTCTTCAGTGAATTTCTCCACACTGTTAAAAACCTATCTTCTAGGGGTGCCTGGGTGGCTCAGTCAGTTAAGCATCTGACTTCAGCTCAGGTCATGATCTCATGGTTTGTGGGTTCGAGCCCCGCATTGAGCTCTGTGCCAACAGCTCAGAGCCTGGAGCCTCCTTCAGATTCTATATCTCCCTCTCTCTTTCTGCCCTCCCCTTACTCATGCTTTGTTTCTCTCTGTCTCAATAAGAAATAGACATTACAATTTTTTTAATAAATCTATCTGCTAAAGATAATTCAGACTTTTAGAAGTCTTTGGAATGATCTGGTATGACTTTTTTTTTTTTTTTTTTTGTCAAATTCCAAGATTATTTTGAGTTCAGGTGATAACTAAGGAAAGATTATTTTCTCTCTTCTCTACGTATTGGAACAATGTTAGCATAAACTGATAAAAGGCTTGGTATGGCCTTCTTTCTGAGCACATAATGGTTTTATCAACCATCTAATGAAGACAGGGCATGTTGGGGAGTGGCAATTAGACCAGGATGATTTAAACAGAATTTGGTGGTGAGATGAGCTCAATAGCTAAGTGTTAATTAGTGGTTGGGATACAACCCTGGATATCCAGCTATTGTGGCCACACCACAGTTTTTGATGAATAATATTTAAAGACTATTGTAGGCCTTGGAATGGTGCTATTCATCTATATGTTGGCCCTAACCTTGAATGTGGGGTCTTAAATTAGTGACATGGGATGGGCCTACACCAGGAAGCCCCCCCTTACTCCTCCACTTTAGGCTCTCAACTAGAACAATTTCAGCAGTATCCTTGGCCCATTTACCCTGGGTCCTACCTTGGCTGTCACTTATTTAGTGGGTATGGAGGGAGAAGGCATACCATCTAGTTCTTTCAGTGGGCTCACTGAAATCTAAAGCAACAGCAACAAAAACCAAAAACTAACTAACAAACAAGACAAAGCAGATAAACATTAACAACCAATACCAAATAAACCTGCCTAGTCTATCTGAAGAGTACATTTCAGATAGACAGTTATCCTCAATGCCTTACTTCTACCAGATACTTTCCCATATGGCCTAAAAAGGGCCTTAATGGGATGAGCATATAGTGCCTTTTCTGTGAGTCAGAGGGCACAGTCAATATAGCGTCATAATTTATATGATTTATATGCTGTGTAATCTGGTGAAGAAACAGCAAAGCCTTATAGCTTTTTATATCCTTACTGCAAGTGCATCTGGGATCCAGGTTAAAGACAACTCAGTACCACCAGGTACACAAGAAGTGCTGTACAAAGAGGCCCTAATTGAAATATAAAGGAAGTGACAGGAAATGAGTACATTCTGAAAATACTGAGGGAAATTACTTCTCCTTCCTTTACTCTTCTATATTCATTTCACTATCTGAAGCAATGGCTTCAACAGGGTCATACTTGAAGACTATTTGTCAAACCAAAAGGGTGGCAGGAACTAGGGAAGAAGGAGAAAATTCTGTCAGCAGATAAAGGCTGGGAAGATATCTTTGAGTGATTTTGCATTTGCATTGAACTCTTTTCTTTTTCTTTTTTTTAAATTCATTTTTGAGAGATAGAGACAGCGTGAACAGGGGAGGGTCAGAGAAAGAGAAAGATACAGAATTCGAAGCAGGCTCCAGGCTCTGAGCTAGCTGTCAGCACAGAGTGTGATGCAGGGCTCGAACCCATGAACCGTGAGAGCATGACCTGAGCCAAAGCTGGACACTTAACCAACTGAGCCACCCAGGTGCCCTGCATTGAACTCTTTTCAATTCCCAAAGGGCTGAGGTTTGGAACTAAACCTAACAGGTGGTCCAGATGGACCAACAGTGAACCACAAGAGCAAGTTTTTTTCTTCTAGCTCAAGGCTTCAGGTAGCTTTTCTAACAGCCTCCTCCACCTAAGCTCTAGTTCTTTCATGGTCTTCTGACCTGAGGGAGGGGTGAGGGGAGAATGTGTCTCAGTCAGATTGCTCTGTTTAACTGAAACAAAGTATTTTAAGCCTTTGTTCCTTAACATAAAAAACTCTGACCCTGACAATACATGGCCAACAGTATCCTCAGCCATCACCTTAATATAAGTGCTTTGTTCTTGAGTTTGGAAGAAGGGGGAGAAAGCCTTGAGATTTTCTGATGATTGGATAGTATCCCAAAAGTCCACATGCCTTCTGTTGATTTACATCTCTGTAGAATCTGTCAGCCATTAACTCTCACCTATTCTACATTAATAGCCAACTCACTGGAACCTCTCTCTTCCTTCTCTGGCTCTTGTGCTAATTCTCTATAAAGTGCAGCAGAATCATTTTTTAAAGAAATTGATGTGATGTTGTCATTTTCCTTGCTTATAACTTTCAATGCCTTCCTATTGCTTTTAGGATAAAGAACAAAACTCTAACCGTGACTTAGAAGACCCTATTGAGTCTCTCTAGCCTTACCTTGTATTCTCTTTGTCCTTTCTGCATGCTGCTTATTGTTGTTTTGCCTGGAATGCCTTCTCTCTCTCTCTCTCTCTCTCTCTCTCTCTCTCTCTCTTCCCCCTCGCCTCATTTGCTATGAGAGGAGAAGCACAGGATAAGTAGAAGTTAACTGGACAAACATAACTTGCCCATGAACATCTTCCCTAATCCCACTACACATCTCATCTCATCTAGGTCGCCTTCCTTGTCATTGTGTGGTTTCTAAGAACTGTGCTCTTTCTTTTGGAGTTCTGCCCAATTGAAAAGTGTGCATTCATATAATACTCCACCAGACTATAAACTCTACAGGGTCTTGTTTGTTCCCAGGGCCTATGTTGTATATTGGTTTGCTATGATTTCTTTTTTTTTTTAATAGTTTATTGTCAAATTGGTTTCCATACAACACCCAGTGCTCTTCCCCTCAAGTGCCCTCCTCCATCACC
>NC_043700.1:134423789-134439289 GCF_006229205.1 Suricata suricatta
GCTGGGTCATAAGGGAGTTCTTTGGATAGTTTTTTGAGGAACCTCCACACTGCTTTCCAAAGCAGCTGCACCAGTTTACATTGCCACCAACAGTGTAGGAGGGTGCCCATCTCTCCACACCCTTGCCAGCATCTATAGTCTCTTGATTTGTTCATTTTAGCCACTCTGACTGGCGTGAGGTGATATCTCATGTGGTTTTGATTTGTGTTTCCCTGATGATGATGTGGTTTGCTATGATTTCAAATATACTTGTTTGTGACTTAAGTGAAGTTGCTTTTATCTAAAGGTGAACATGTTTATATTGAGGAAGCTGTTTCAGGATATCGTTGTCATCTGTTGTTGATAAGCACTCAGTAGCCCAACTGTTGTCAAGTGCCTCTAGGGACTTATAAGTAGAACATATGGATGAGCGGGTATGATGTAGTACTCATTTAAAGTGTAAATACCACGAATTTGTGGGGACTTACCAAGAGCGTCAGGTCTGAGCCAGACTACCCTTTGCTGATCAAAATAGCTCTCCAGGGACCTTGAGGCAGTAGCTCCTGCTGTGGCAAGGAGATTCTTTGCCTTCTGTGGTAAAAGCCATGCAATAGCATGGCGAAGGAAATGAGCTTGCCTGCCAACACCAGAGTCTTCATTCCCTTAGGATTGTGCTCTAGCAATAAGGGACTTTTGCTTTGTGCTGGCAGCTGGACGTCTTCTCTTGGTTAGCTAAGCTGACACTTCCCAGAACCAACATGTAGAAAGGTACAGCTCACCTAAATTTGGACTTCATTTCTTTCATCTCCCCTTTATCTGGAACAATAGTGTAATTAACTGTCATTGGTTTAGAGTATGTTCTTTCTTTATTGGCTTATTAAGAAACATTTTCCTGTATGCTATTGGCTTATGAAATATTATTATAAATTATAATTTCTGAAGTGAAACTTTGTTAAATAGATTATTGACAAAGGCAATCTCACTGTCTAAGCATAATTTTCTCTGGATACAACAGCCCAGCTTAGTTAATTATTTGTTGAATTAGTGGGCAGCCTAATGTATATAGGGAGGGAAGAATCCTTGAAGAAGATCCACGAAATGTCAGAACTCTGGGGAAATCAAAAGAAAACCCATTTTCTTGGAGTTTTTAAATTGCTGTTAGGGGAATAGATGATGATTTTTTTCCATTTTTATTTTTCTGGGCAGAAAAAATGGCAAAGCATTGAAGAAAGAATAAGAAAAGGGCATTAGACTTGACAACTTAGTGCCCTTTTCTAATGACCTTTAATAGAAGCTTCAGTAGAGTAATGAAAACCAAAATCATCAGCAAAGGAGTAGGAGGTAAAGAAATGGTAGTGAATATAAATTACACCTGACAAGTTTGTAGGTAAAAATAAAGAGGAAAGATAAAACACCTGACTTGGGAAAGTAACAGGATCAGCAGAAGATTGTTTAGTTGCATGAAATTTTTTATGCTAACAGAGACCAGGAAAAGTCTATAGGCTGAAGGGGAAGAAGGTGGTAGAAAGACCATAGAGGCTTTTGTCCTTAGAGAAGAGGGAAGAGAAAAGGTACATGACACCTAATGTGTATTCAATCAATAATAACATGATGAACCAGTCAAGGCAGCAGGATGAGGTGCCTGGGAAAGCTCAGGTTGCATCTTAGGGGTTCTAAGCAACTTGTGCCTATGCAGGAATATGGAGCCACTGATCCTGGAGATTATAATCTCAAGAAACTGGATGTTTATGAGATTCCTTTTTTTTTTTAATGTGATGATTGATTTAAACAGAAGTTAAACAAAAATACAAATATTCAACTAACTGGCAACGACTTGAAAACCTGCAATTTAGTACTTGTTTCTCCAGATGATAGTTACTGGCATGGTAGTTAACAGTTCACTCATTTAAAGTACATGGTTTAGTTGTTTTAAGTAAAGTCATAGACATGTGCAACCATTACCACAGACAATTCTAACACATCTTCATCATTAAAAAGAAATTTTGGACTGTTTAGTTACCATTTTCCCATTCCCCTACTTTCTTACCCCTAAGCAACCACTAATCTACTTTGTGTTTCCACAGGTTCACCTATGTTAGACACTCCATTTCAGTGGGATTCTTTATTATGTGGTCTTCTGGGTCTGGCTTCTTTCACTAGGAGATAGTATTTTTTGAAATGTTTTATTCATTTTTGAGAGAGGGTGGGAAGGGGAGAGAGAGAGGTAGGCAGAGAGAGATGGGCAGAGAGAGGGAGGCAGAGGATCCAAAATGGGCTAAACTGAGCCACTCAGGCACCCCAAGAGATGGTATTTTTTAAGTGAAAAAGTAGGCACATGAAGAATTTGGAAAGCCTTTGATCTCAGTGAAAGAGAAAGCCAACTTGTCCTAATACCAAGGTGAGTAGGGAAAGAGTATGTCAAGGTTTGAAAAACATCCTTTGGAAATGAAGGAAAGGCAAAGCCAGAAAACGTGATGAAGGTATTCTTCAGCTGCATGTATAGGACAGACACTTCAAGGATCAATCTGTGTGAAAACTTTGGTTTTGATCATCTGCGCCAGGGCTGAGAGGCCGCTGGTGTGCACAAGTTTGGCTGTATCAGTAGTTTACACGGCTGAGGACTGGTCAGATTGTGCCTGTGTCCTACCTGTTGCTAAAAGGCATAAATATCACCTTGAGTTGCACAGCTGTTCTTCAGGATGTTAGCCATGAGTAAGTCCTTGGTTCTGGTTACTAGTATTGCTCAGAATAAGTGAGAAAAGGGAGAGGGAGAGGAAGAGGGAGAGGAAGAGGGAGGGGGAGAGAGAGAGAGAGAGAGAGAGAGAGAGAGAGAGAGAGAGAGAGAGAGAGAAATCTAAGTTTCCTAGGTGCCTAGCCCCAAACTTCTAGGGTTATCTGCTTATAATAAAAACAATCATCCAAAAGCACCCACAGCAAAGAAGCAGAGAGTTTTCAGGCAGTGAACACACCATTCCTGAGGGGGCTAAGGTCTAATTTCAAGGGCTTGGCACTCATTGGAAAAAAAATTCTTCCTCAATAGCCTATCAGGGGACATGACTCTGGAATTTTCAGTAAAACCACAAGAGCAAAGAAGCCTGTTTAAAATATGGAGTATGAGTTGGATACATAGCTAATAAAGACTGCAAGACTCCTGGTGGCTTCCAACAGAAAAATACACTGAGAAAAACAAACACTTTTTAAAAAATTTAAATCCAAATTAGTTAACATATAGTGTAGTAAAGGTTTCAGGAGTAGAATTTAGTGATACATCACACCCCATACTCATCTCAGCAAGTGCCCTCCTTCATGCCCATCACACATTTAGCCCATTCCCCCACGAACCCTCAGGGAAAATCAGATAGAGAGGGAGGCAAACCATAAGAGACTCTTAAATACAGACAGCAAACTGAGACTTTCTGGTTAGAATATAATTAGGTCTGATGATGGTCACTTCGCCAGTGTTCCGGCTTCACTTGGACCCAGGGACAACCTTGGATAGGCAGAGGACCCACAGCATTGATAGGCTAATAACAGCAATACCTGCCTTATCACAGAAGCAGCCCCTGCTCTACCTTTCCAAAATTACACCAAGACAGGGACTCCTTAATAGCCTTCTGAACAAAAAAGTATTTTGCGTGGGTAAAACCCTATCAGGACGATGAGTATCTGAAAGCCAAAATAAGGGTGCCTTCAAAGGGACAGAAGTGCATTTCCCATTAGGGGCTAGTTTGAAGGAAGTTGTCCCAGGGCCATTCAGAAGCTCTTCTTCACCATCTAGCCTCTCTGGCCCATTCACTTCACTGCCCTGCTGTCTCCAGAGTGTGGCCATGCAGTGCTGCCATTTTGGCCTCACATTCTCAGCTGAGGCACCAAATGGAAGAAAAGAGGATGAATTAAGTTCAAAAAGCATTCCCACAGCCCCATTAAGGAACACCCAGAGACAGCCATCTAACACTACTGCTTATATTTTGTGGGTCAGACTTAGTCAACTGGAGATATGCAACTGCAGAAGAGGTTAGAGACCACACATTTATTCTATATGATTACACAACGGCTACACCTTGGTAGTGTGATTATGCTGTTGGAAGAGAAGGGGAGTGCTGATCCCTTGACCTGTGGCACACACTGCTAGATGCTTCTCAACATCCAGATTAAAGATGTGAAGAAGGTATATTGGATTATCTGGCATTTATTAGTGACCAGGAACTTGAAGAAACAGCATTTATTGCCTAGAGAGAAGGGGAAGGGGGCAAGGAATGATTACATAATAGATACAGAGGGCATCCAGTCTTGTTTCCTGAGTTTGCATTTGAGAATAACAAAGCCCAGGAAGGCTGAGTGACTTCAAAAGTCATGCAACCTGCAGTAACTAGCACCCAGCACTGATTCCCAGCTAGTGTCTTCTTGTGTCTCTTGGATACCCAGGGCCCCACAGATGTGGAAGATTTCTCTACCCCATTGGGGGAGCCTGAGCATCCAAGAGACTGGTCATGCTATAGGTGGCAGATTCAAATAGGATGGACTGGAGACACACAACAGAAAAATTTCTGTTTGTGATTACTGTCCCTTGCTGGCCATTGAAGTCCCCTGTGTCTATAAATCCTGACATTCTTCTACCTCTGGGTGACTTCTCCAGTAGGTTATTTTGCCTCTGCTTCAATCTCGTCAGTGACAGCGGGGCTACTTTGAGGTAGCCCACCCCAACTATATGCTGTTTTCCTTGTTATATAAGTCCTGATATTAAGGAAAAAATAGCTTCCCTACATTTTGTGAAGAGGCTCTGAATGAATTATAAAACATGCCAAGAAGTATTTGTGGGGAAAGTGGTTACTATTCTTAACTTACTCTCAAAATTTGGGACATATTCTGAAATCCTGAAATTTCCTTTAATAACAATTTGCAACCGAATTCTAGAGGTACAACTTGCTGAATGTCTCAAACCATTCTTATGGTTGTGTTTGTGGATTCATAGATGACTGACTGACAAATTTTACTTGTTGCTATTTAAAAGGCATATTTAGAATGTTTAAGTAAGTTCCTTCTATCCCGACTTTCTTGAGAGTTTTTATTAAGAAAGGATGCTGTATTTTGTCAAATGCTTTTTCTGCATCTATCGACAGGATTATACGGTTTTTATCTTTTCTTTTGTTAATGTGATGTATCACACTGATGGATTTGTGAATATTGAACCAGTCCTGTAACCCAGGAATAAATCTCACTTGATCATGATGGATAATTCTTTTTATGTGCTGTTGAATTCAATTTGCTAGTATCTTGTTGAGTATTTTTGCATCTGTATTCATTAAGGATATTGGCTTGTAGTTCTCTTTTTTTGTTGAATCTCTGTCTGGTTTGGGAATCAAAGTGATGCTGGCTTCGTAGAATGAGTTTTGAAGTTTTCCTTCTATTTCTATTTTTTTGGAATAGCTTGAAAATAATGGGTATTAACTCTACTTTAAATGTCTGGTAGAATTTCCCTGGGAAGCCATCTGGCCCTGGGCTCTTGTTCTTTGGGAGATTTTTGATAACTGATTCGATTTCTTCACTGGTTATGGGTCTGTTCAGATTATGAAAAGCCCACAGCTAATATCATCCTCAATGGGGAAAAACTGAGAGCTTTCCCTCTGAAATCAGGAACATGACAGGGATGTCCACTCTCACCACTGTAGTTTAACATAGTGCTGGAAGTCCTAGCATCAGCAATCAGACAACTAAAGGAAATAAAATGCATCAGAATTGGCAAAGAAGAAGTCAAACTTTCACTTTTTGCAGATGACATGACACTCTACATGGAAAACCTGATGACTCCACCAGAAGACTTCTAGAACTGATACATGAATTCAGCAAAGTCTCAGGGTACAAAATCAATGTACAGAAATTGGTTGCATTTTTATACACCAATAATGAAGCAACAGAAAGAAAAATCAAGAAACTGATCCCATTCACGATTGCATGAAAAAACACAAAAGACCTAAGAATAAACCTAGCCAAAGATGTAAAAGACCTATACAGTGAAAACTATAGAAAACTTGTGAAAGAAATTGATGAAGACTCAAAGAAATGGAAAAACATTCCATGCTTGTGGACCAGAAGAATAAACATTGTGAAAATGTCACTACTACCAAAGTAATCTACACATTCAATGCAATCCCAATCAAACTTGCACCAACATTCTTCTCAAAGCTAAACAAACTATCCTCAAATTCGTATGGAACTACAAAAAACAGTGAATAGCCAAAGTAATACTGAAAAAGAAAACGAAAACAAGAGGCATCACAATCCCAGATTTTAGCCTCTATTACAAAGCTGTCATCATCAAGACAGTATGGTATTGGCACAAAAACAGACACATAGACCAATGGAATAGAATAGAGACCCCAGAACTGGGCCCCACAAATGTATGGTCTTAATCTTTGACAAAGCAGGAAAGAGTATCCAATGGAAAAAAGACAGCATCTTCAGCAGGTAGTGCTGGGAAAACTGGATGGCAACATGCAGAAGGATGAAAATAGACCAGTTTCTTACACCATACACAAAAATAAACTCAAAATGGATGAAGGACCTGAATGTGAGACAGGAAACCATCAAAACCCTAGAAGAAAGAGCAGTAAACAGCCTCCTTGACCTCAACTGCACACATTTTCTACTTGACACATCCCCAGAGGCAAGGGAATCAAGAACCAAAATAAACTATTGGGACCTCATCATGATAAAAAGCTTCTGCACTGAAAAGGAAACAATCAAGAAAATAGGCAACTGACAGAATGGGAAATGATAGTTGCAGATGACATATCAGACAAAGGGCTAGTCTCCAAAATTTACAAGGAATTTACTAAACTCCATACCCGAAAAACAAATAATCCAGTGGAGAAATGGGCAGAAAACATGAATAGACACTTCTCCAAAGAGGACATCCAGATGGCCAACAGACACGTGAAATGATGCTCGACGTCACTCAGGGAAATACAAATCAAAACCACACTGAGATACCATCTCACATCAGTCAGAGTTGCTTAAATGAACAAATCAAGGGACTCTAGATGCTGGCAAGGATGTGGAGAAACGGGCACCCTCCTACACTGTTGATGGGAATGTAAACTGGTGCAGCTGCTCTGGAAAACAGTGTGGAGGTTCCTCAAAAAACTATCAATAGAACTTCCTTATGACCCAGCAGTGGCACTGCTGGGGATATACCCAAGGGATATAGAAGTGCTGACGCATAGGGGTACAGGTGGGAAGGACAGACACCATATGTTTTCCCTCATAGGTCTAACAGGAGAAACCTAACAGAGGACCATGGGAAGAGGAAGGGGGAAAAAGAGTTAGGGAGAAGGAGGGTGGCAAATCATGAGAGACTCTTGAATACATAAAATGAACTGGGGGCTCAGGGGGCAAGAGGGGAGAGGGTCATGGAGGAGGGCACTTGTGGGAAGAGCATTGGGTGTTATATGGAAACCAATATGACAATAAACTATATATACAAAAAGACAAAAGGCAGATTTAGGATGAAAGCAGAAAGGAAACATGCTAAAATTAGGAGAGGGATGGACAGGATGTGAAATACTTTGGTAGTTTATGTGCTTACAGGAAAAACAGAAGCTATAAATTGAAGAAGAACCTTCAAGGGTCTCGATTTTCACATTTCACTTTCTAAAAACTTATTTTTAGCAAAGTGTATGGTAAATATTATGATATTTATATTTATTACAATGAAAATGTTCTTAAAAGGGAAAGTAAGGCATGGTCCCGGGAATAAAAGCACTGCAATAGAACTAATATACTTTGAATTAAACTTGGTCTCTTCTCTAACCCTTATTATTTGAGGGAACAGTGCAAATTAGGGAGTCAAAGTTTTGTGCAGTGGTTTGGTTTTGTAACAGGTATATCTTTTTTATTGAAGTATAATTAACATACAATGTTATATTCATTTCAGGGTACAACACAGTGATTCCACAATTGTATGCATTCTTCAGTGCTCACATGATAAATGGAGTTCCCCTCTGTCACCATATGACATCCTTACAATACTATTGACTACATGCATAGTCATATTCATGTAAATTTCATCTCTGTGGCTTATTTATAACTGGAAGTTCGTGCCTCTGAATCCCCTTCACCTATTTTGCCCTCCCTCTCACCCACCTCCCTTCTGGCAACCACCAGTTGTTCTCTGGTAGGTGTACATTTTTAATCCCTGGAATGGACTGGGGAAAAAAAAAGGTAAGGGGACATACATGTCTAGCCCTGGATGGGTTTTCTTGAATTTTTCATTTAATTAATTTTTTTAGAAATTTACATCCAAGTTAGTTAGCGTATATTGCAACAATGATTTCAAGGGTAGGTTCCGTAAAGCCCCTTACCCATTTAGCCCATCGCCCTCCCAAAACCCTTTCAGTAACTCTCTGTATGTTCTCCATGTTTAAATCTCTTATGTTTTTGTCTCCCTCCCTGTTTTTATATTATTTTTGGTTCCCTTCCCTTATGTTTATCTGTTTTGTATCTTAAAGTCCTCATATGAGTGAAGTCATATGATATTTTCTTTCATAAGAAGAAAATATAATTTTCTTTCTCTGACTGACTAATTTCACTTAGCATGATACCCTCTAGTTCCATCCACATAGTTGCAAATGGCAAGATTTCATTCTTTTTGATTGCCAGCTAATATTCCATTATGTATGCATATATATACATATATATATACACACACCACATCTTCTTTATCATTCATTCATCGATGGACATTTGTCTAGCCTTGGATGTTTTAGAAAATTTTAAGTATATTTATTTTAAATAATTAGATTACCCTAGAGTGCTATACACATTTCACTCTCCATAGACACTGCTTGCTGACCCGTTCTTATTAGAATTATATCAATAGGAGCCCCTGAGTGGCTTAGTCAGTTAAGGGTCTGACTCTTGATTTTGGCTCAGGTCACGATCTCATTGTTTGTGGGATCGAGCCTGAGTCAGGCTCTGCACTAACAGCACAGAACCTGCTTGGGATTCTCACTCTCCCTCTCTTTTGCCCTTCACCAGCTTGCACATACACTTTCTGTCTCTCAAAAAGAAATAAGTAAACATTTTTAAAAAAGAATTATATCAATAAGGAAGATGTGCTGTCATCATCAACTATGAGCTGAATCATACAGAAGTCCATCTGGATCATAAACAAAGGCCTATGGAATTTGACACATAGGCCTTTGTGTCAAATGTTGAAGAGTGTGTAGGATAGGAGAGTCCTCCAGGAAAAGACATAAAAAAGCCCAGTTCCTGCCTTCCAAGAAGGCTTTTCAATGTCCGTGTGATTTGTTCCTATTGCTTGTGCTTCTGTGAAGCAGTTAGTTCATCTTTTCTCAGGAAACTAATTACATGTCATTCAGTGGACTTAATTTCTTTAATGCCAAACCTGATTACCATTCATTTATCAATTTTCTCATGACTCATAGCCATTGGCATGCTGTCCTTTCTTGACAACAGGAAGTAGTGAGTAACAATTACCATGACCAGCATAGATAATTACTTAGGTCCTCTTACTGATGAGATTGTGTCCTTTGAGAGCAGGCTCCGTTGTGTTTTATGCATAATGGATCGTCAAATAATTGCTGGATGCTGTAGGAAAGCAGAAAGAACACTTAATTTCAGGTTTGAATGGAAGGTATGTCATTTGTAGATGCTTCTGAGATGACCCTATAGGGATTTTTTTTCTTTTTGGAAAGACCTGATGCAAACAAAAGAAACTTTCTTAAGCTAGGAACAAACTCACAGCAAGCCTTTGGCACAGAAATTTAATTATGTTCTGTCCAGTGCTCCACAAATACCAAATCCCAATATTGTCTTTTCTCTACTGACCCAGGTTGAACCTGAGTTGTATTCGGGGAGGAGGAGGGACAAGTGATCCACCTATAGCTAATTCATTTTCTCCTGGTTGCTTTGAAATGACAGCTAGAACAATGATTTTTAAATTTTTAATTTTAGCTGCAGAAGCTTGTTTTCTTCTTGCAAACAAATTCTTAGTCATCATTCCTATACTGAGACTAAAACAGGTGAAAGTACAGTTGCCCATGTTGTAATCAGCAGGAGTCTGAGCCCCTCTGTTGAGTCCTCTCTCTCCCCACAAGACTTTTGAGTCTGTCAGCTGACCTGCAGACTCAGTGGAACAGTTTGAAGACCAGTGACAACCTGAGGTGGCCTGGTGAAAATCCATGGAAAATTGCTTGTAAAGCAAAATGGACCCAGGAAAACCCCGCTTGGGCTCCTCAAGGTCTGTGACTGTTTATTTGCTGTTGCCCCCTCCCCTCCCCCACCCCTGGGGGAATGGGGAACTTTACTGCACTTAGGATTGCACCACAGGGGACTGGGCCTTTCCCCTTCAACTTCTCTAAGGGGGACTTTCAGCACAATATCTGCTTCATCCACCTCTGGGAGTATAAAGCTATTATATTGGGGAGGGGGACTCTCTGTTGTAATTAAGAGTTTAGGTTCTAGAGTCTGCCTGCCAGCATTCTTAAGCGAGGTTACAAGATTTGCTAGGTGCGAGAGCCTAGGCAGTCACTCTCATTTTGTCCCCAAATTTCCTCAATGGTGATATAGAGACAGTAATAATACCTGCCTCACAGGGTTGCTGTAAAGATTAGGGATGGCTGTAAGTCCCTTAGAACAATGCCAGGCACACAGTAAATGTTTGGTAAATACTAGATGTCATTAGGAACACATATTTCCTTGCTTGATATAAAACAACTAACTCAAGTGCCTCATGCCTTTTGCTCCTAATTTTCTGGATCACCTGAATTTTCCTTATTGGCTCCAAGTCAAACATGTAGCCTCTGCAATCACATGCATGCATATGTAGGTTTGAGAAGTACCACCCAATTTCCAGATTACACTGCATTCCTTCTGCTCTCTATGCAGCAAAACTTTAATGCCAATTCCCAGAAGCTTCTAGAAACTCCAACTTTAATTGGTTGTTTTCCCAAAGATACTTTTTTTTTCAACTTCTGTAGTTTCTTTAGCTTGACTTCTCCTTCTTGTATCATGAAAATCAATATTTAAAGCAATCTTTAGTACAAACAGGACAGGCTACGTAATTTTCAGGGCCCATTGCAAAATGAAAATGTAGGGTACCTTGTTCACAATGATTAAGAATTTCAAGATGGTGACAGCAGAGCCTTAAACCAAGTGCAGGGCCATGAGACTGGCCCTGAGTACAAACATATTTAAAGCCTTTACTTTCCTTATGCCACAGTCAGGATGGGATAGTCAATTTACATAATGAGATTTTGTCACCTGTGACACCCAAAGACCTGAACATTACTGCCTACTTACTTGTACTCATTAACTTTTGTCTTACATTTTTGTTTAAGTTCTTCTTTATGGCTTACATCCTAACTCAGGCAAGGAAGCCTGAAACCACCACTCAGGGATGGTGACCTCACCACCCAGGCCCTTTGAACTAAAACCCCTGATTCTCACCTGCCCAGATAGACCATGGAGTGACCACCCCATTACACCCATGACCAGAATTGCCTTTAGCCTATTTTAATACTAAAATCTCCACCCAAGGAGAAGCCTCAGCCTTATTTACATAACATACAATGTATGTATAGGCATGTTTCCTTAAGGTACATGTGCAACCTTATACCCTCCTCTACATATGATGACAAGTATTCAGCCTAACCTCAAACAAAAGGCATGCATTCACCCTCTCTCAGGGAGTCATCACTTTGGAAAACATTCCCTGTGACCTTATTTGCTGCAAATAAAGTTTTCTTTGTACAACAGGCAACTTGGTGCAGCTTCTGTGACTCACCAAGGAGTGAATTCATTGATTCAGTTACAGTTTCTCTTACTTTTCTGTATGAAGGCTGGAGGAATAGAAAATATGTATGTTCCAAAGACATTTGTTTATTTTTCTGACAGATGATAGTTCTAAACCAAGGACAAGAAATTCTGTCTAAAGATCCATGTAACAGATTCCTGTAGAAGAAAATCACATTTCTTTCTCCACTGGAGAACAAGTTGACTGACTTTTTTTTTCTTGGATTCCCCAATAACACTTCATTTACATAAATATCACAGAGTCCATTTTTCACCTGCTACCAGTCTTATAAAAAATCTCACTATTGCTAATGGTGTTATACTCACTTTAATCAAGATTATTCACTTCTCCATGCTCTTTTTTTGTGTGAGAAATCTCTAATAACTGAGCTAACTTTTTTGCTCTCTTAATGCTGATTCCCTCCAGAAGCAGAGCCTGAAATAAGGATTTAACTATCAATACTTTGTTAGGAGGTGCAGGGAAATAGGAAAAGCAGCCAAAAATGATGAATTTTTAAGCCATCTATTACAATGGTCAATTGGAAATTAATCCTGCAAAGAAAGTTTGAGATACTTTAAAATACCACAGAATTATCTTACCTGGGGGCTCAAGGAGGTAGGGCCATTAGGCATTAATTCCCATCAATCACTGATTGAAAACTGCTGAGAGGGGCAGGGCTAAATCCAGCCAGTGCACTCTGGGATGGCTTGGTCTCAGGGATGGGAAGATGCTGGCATTGCCTGCTATATCTGCACTAGAACATTGGAAAGAAAGTCTTCAAAGCAAACAGCTCTGGGTTCCAAGATCAGCATAACTGACTAGAAGAATGATTTGGGGTGAGTTAACATCTGAGATTTATTTCTCGTCTATATGATAGAAATACCACCATTTGCCTACCTTCAGTTTTGTTGGGATTACGAGAACTGTATGAAGCATCAGACAGCTATTTGTATGTACAGCTACCATTAAGTTGTTTTTTTTATAATTATATTCATTTATTTATTTTGAGAGAGGGAAAGAATGAGAATAAGAACCAGTGGGGGAGGGGCAGAGAGAAGGCAAGACAGAATCCCAAGTAGGTTCCACCCCATCAGCTCAGTGCCCAATGTGGGGCTCAAACTCACAAACTGTGAGATCATGACCTGAGATGAGGTCAAGAATCAGACACTTAACCTACTGAGTCACCCAGGCACCCCTAAATTGTTTTTTAAAACCAGTATTTCTGAAACCTAATATTCATAGCAATCACTTGAAAATCTTGTTAGAAGGCAGATTCCAACTCAGCATACACGGATGAGGAATGAGGTTCTGCATTTGTAAGAAGCTCCCAGATGATACTGATACTGTTGGTTCATGGATTACACACAGCAAGATTTTAAACCAATCTAAAATTTCTCTTTAACCACTATGTACAATAAGTCAAAATATTTTCCCTAGGTCTGTTGAGTTTAATCATAGTAAAAAAAAATGTTTGAACACATCCACAAGAGCCTTATGTGTTAGCCTTACATGGAAAATAACCAGCTGTGTTAATCACTACTAATAAACTTAACTGCCTGGAGTTCCCAGAGCAGAGTTACACAAGAGACACAGTGCAGAGTGAAAAATATATAGAATAGATAAGGATTTCGGCATTATGGGAAATGTAAGAAAAGATAAACGTTGCATCATGATTAGAGAATGAGGAAAAAGAAGAGATCCCAAAACATATTTCTAAAATACATGGCACTAATACAAAATTAATGTGATGTGCTTTGAGATGTCTCCTATGTGCAATCCATCATGAAGGGTAGAGACGTAAAAGCATGTATGTGCTGTTTACAGGCTGTTGAGGGGAACAGATCCAAACGTGAAGATGCTAAGCAGTAAAAACATGAATAAAAAGTTCTTAGCAGGTGAGATTTGTTAGGCACAGGGAAGTGATTCTGGAATACCTGGGGAAAATATAGTTGGAAAGGGGGATTGCAGCTGAGCTTTCAGAGGACAGGTAAGTCCTGCTTTGAATATTGTGGGAGTGTATAGGAAGATGGTCATGACTTTAGAGAAATGACTTTATAAGATGTGCCTCAAAAAAAAGCACTGTTTAGGAGTATATGCTGTCCGTACAGGGCTTGGTTGAGAACAGAGGCATGCAATGCACTTATTGACCCTTAGCTGAGGGAGAGGGAGGTAAAAAAGCAGGCGGATTTTGTAACTGTAATCATTACAATCAAGGAGCTTGGAGTCAGATCTGGGTTCACACACAGATTTTAACAAGAACTAGCTGTGGGATTTAGAAAGACCCTTCACTCTATTCACCTTAAATCTCTATTTTCTTACCCATAAAATAATTTCATGATTTCTAAATAAGATTTAAATGATGATTAGGTAATTCATGAAAGGAAATCCATTGTATATTTCTTAGTATGGGCCTGCTTATAAGTATTCAATGGATAGTAAATATTAACATACTCAAAACAGAAAGGACAAGAGCCTGGAGAGGGAGAGAGAGAGAGAGAGAAAGACAGAGAATGATAGAAACATCACTGTGGACATAGCAATGCTTATGACCAAGAGGTTCTAGGAGGTGAAGCGGGGGGGGGGGGGCGGCCACAAGGACTGGAGCTCCAAGATATCTAGGTGTGTGTGTGTGTGTGTGTATGTGTGTGTGTGTAGAAGTATTATATCTGGAAGCATACATCTATTCAGAGATATATCTAGAAGTGTATATATATCTAGACTATATACATATTATGTAATTATATATATATTAATCTCAGTTTATACTGTCAATAACACACACATATGAAGAGCAAATTTTAGTCCTTTCATAAAAGAGAAAGGTGGATGGTTATTAAGATGTGCAGTCCAAATTCCCCTTCAGGGATAAAGAGGCTATTACCCCACTACTGGGAATGCCTCTAGCTGAAGAGAGCCACCTTGCTAAAGTCATGCTCCTTCTTTGGATTGTCCACATCCAGTGACTATTGGGACAGAGATGTAAAGTCTCAGCTTTCTCACTCCAGTTGTGACAGCTCTTAAGGGTTGTTTCATCTTCAGAAATCTCCACAGGGTCAATAGAAACCTCACTTCAACTGCATAACATCTCAGTTTCTCCCTCTGCCCAATCTTATATCCTCTCCTTCCCTCTGCACTTGTTGAAACTTCTGCACAATAATTTCCATCTTAGAGGCTGCTTTCTGGACAATCCAACCTGTGACAAGTGGTGCTGCTAGTGGTAGGTGGAGCACATCTAGCCATTGACACAAGGTTGTATGCAGGTGTCAAAATGATCACAGGTGATGAAATTGGATGCTATGCTGGTAAAAGAAAATACATTAGTTTCTTGATTTGTTCATTTTAGCCCCTCTGACTGGTGTGAGGTGGTATCTCAGTGTGGTTTTGATTTGTGGTGCAGCCACTCTGGAAAACAGTGTGGAGGTTCCTCAAAAAACTATCCATAGAACTCCCTTATGACCCAGCAATAGCATTGCTGGGGATTTACCCAAGAGAGACAGAAATGCTGATGCATAGGAGCACATGTACCCCAATGTTCATAGCAGCACTGTCAACAATAGCCAAAACATGGAAAGAGCCTAAATGTCCATCACCTGACGAATGGATCAAGAAGATGTGGTATATATACACAATGGAGTACTACATGGCAATGAGAGGGAATGACATATGGCCCTTTGTAGGAAAGTGGATGGACCTTGAGGGTGTCATG
>NC_043700.1:134439389-134454500 GCF_006229205.1 Suricata suricatta
GAATGCTGAAAATGAACTGAGAGTTGAAGGGGAAGGGGGAGGGGGGAAAAGAGGTGGTGGTGATGGTGGAGGGCACTTATTGGGAAGAGCACTGGGTGTTATATGGAAAAAAATTTGACAATAAAATATTATGGAAAAAAATAAAAAATAAAAAATAAATAAATAAATAAATAAATAAATGAAAAGAAAATACATTAGCTGGTATTGGTTTCTGCCATTGGAGAAATAGGGAAATACTATAAAGATAGTGGATTTGAGTGCCTTTTTTAAATCATTTGAGGCTTTGGAGAAAAGATAAGTTAGAGGTAGAAATAAGAGATTCTCCTTAATAGCATATAAAGAAGTTATCATCTCCCACAGCATGAAGGGGCAAAAATATTGAGGACTGACCAGGAACTAATGTAAGAGTAGCTGAACTTCAGAGGAGGTTAAACTCTCAGTCTAAGCAGATCTCCTATGCCAAGATTGTAACAAGTAGGATGGGGACACCTGGGTTGATTGTTGATTGCTTCTCTTTTCCTATAAACCTTGAATCTCAGAGTTCCAGGAGGCCTACAGTTTGCTCCTCCCTGTTAAGGGCAAGCACTTTTCTCTAGCTTAAAGACAATGCAGAAGCCTTTCCCTTTCAAGATATCATGTGCCTGCCTCAGGATCTGGCCCCACCACCCACTTTGCCACTAGTCTTATAAGTTGTCCCACAAATGCCAGAGGCTTGCTGGGCATGATAAGGGAGAAAAGGGACAATTCCCAAAGGAGGTACAGGACTTAGCCATATTTTATAAACATGTACTGGAAGATTATAGATGGTTTCTGAGGGTGCTGGATCCAGGGGTCAGAAAATATTGTTCAAAAAGAGAGCTCACCAATTTGAAAGACTCTTCTAGGATGACTTAAAATTTTAGCAAGGACACAAAGAGATGGTGCAAACATACCCTTACCATGGCTCTTAAACACATGAATAAAGCAATAGCTCATACTTAGTTGGAGTAGAAATACCAAAATTGTCATAACAGATGGTAGAAGAAGAAAATGAAAGGCTCGGAGAAGTACACATTCTAGAATGAGTACATTCTGAAGGCTGAAAAACCCACCAGACACCTGTGTCCCAGAGTGTGCACCATTTACCCAAGCAGTAAGGATGTCCTTTGTAAGAGGGCCACCAGCATCAGAAAGATGTTCTGTGTTGGCACTTAATAGCAGGTAAGTGCTGATGGTAGGAAATGCCTTTACAGAACTGGGCTCATTGATAATAGGACTCCCTCACCGCCCACCTCCCCCATGCACATAATAGAGGACAGGTGTTAGTATTCAATCATTCAAAGCCTGGTAAATAAAACTATCATAATGTATAGCATGGCCAAGAGGGTAATGATGAATCTGACTTACAAATAAGTGTGGATGTAATTAATAGAAAACTGTGTCCCTCAGGAAAAAATGGAAGAGTAACTAACAGGGCTACTAGTCAATCTGTGTAATCAAAAGAAGTCAGTCATTGATGTTTGTACACTCGACAGCAGTTGCCTTAATACATAGTCATGGTCCATTGTTCTGTTTCCAGATTTGAAGCATTTTTTAGGCCTGGAACCCTAAAGTTAAAAGCCAGGTACCAAGGACTCTGCAATATAATGGTAAGTGAACGCACAGATGATTTCTCCCAGTCCTTCTCCAGGGTCACTTATATAAATTACACTGTGGAAAGAGGCCTTTTGGACACGATCTGAAAATATTGATGCTGAGATCCGAAGCACTATTGTGGTTCCATTAGAATGAAAGTATAAGGAGCCCAAGGAATAAATGGATTCAGTGGATATATTGACATTTTAATCTGAAGATTTGTATCTTCTTTATACTCAGGAAAATCATGTTGTTTCCTTTATCTCTACCATTTCCCATTTTCTTGGATGGTGGACCTAATCGGGATTAATATTTGAATTTTTCTCATATTTTATGCCTTTACAGTGTAAAGATTTCTTCAACTTTATGTTTGAATATTTTTATAAGCTGATTTTTGCCTTGATTTAAAAAATCAACTTCAGTGAAGTTTAATACACATAGAATATAATGCATCTACTTTAAATGTTTAGTTTGATATGTTTTGAAACATGTATATGTCTGTATACCTACTGCTCAGTCAAGGTATGGAGCATTTCCATTACTCCAAAAAAGTTTCTTTGTGCCTCTTTGTCATCAGAACCAGATACAAGTACCTGCTGCTCTCTTCTGTCACTATAGATTGGTTTTCCTCTTCTAAAATGTGACTTAAAGGAATCATACAGTATATATATTTTTTGTATCTGGCTTCTTTCACTCAGCATGTTTTTGAGATCCATAGTGTGTTTATCAATAGTTTGTTGTTTTTTAATTTTTTATTAGTGTATTACCAAGTTGGTTTCCATATAACACCCAGTGTTCTTCCCCACAAATACCCCCTTTTTAAATGTCTGTTTATTTTTGAAGGAGAGGGAGAGAGACAGAGAGAGACTGAGAGAGAGAGACAGAGCATGAGTGGGGGAGGGGCAGAGAGAGAAGGAGACACAGAATCTGAAGCAGCTCCAGGCTCTGAGCTGCCAGCACAGAGCCTGACAGATGGGGGGTGGTAGGAAGTTGCTCCTCGAACTCACAAACAGTGAGATCATGACCTGAGCCAAAGTTGGACACTTAACTGAGTCACCCAGGCTCCCCAATAGTCTGTTGATTTTTATTTTTAAGTAGTTTGGATATATCATGGTATGTTTAACCATTTATTAATTTATGTTTCTAGTTTTAGGCTATTATGAATAAGTCTGCTATGAGTATTTATGTACAGGTGCCTTTGTGTAAACATATTTATATATCTTATTGGCATATACTTAGGAATAGAATTGATGGGTCATATGACAAGTACAAATTTAACGTTTTTATTGCAGTATAGTTGACATATAATATTAGTTTCAGGGGAACAACATAGTAATGTGACATTTATATACATTATGAAATGATTACCACAGTAAGTCTAGTTCCCATCTGTCACTATATAAAGTTATTAAAATATTATTGACTATACTCCCTATGCTGTGGACCTTATATCCCCATGACTTGTTTATTTTCTAACTGGGAATTTGTACCTCTTAATCCCCTTTACCTCTTTTGCCTATCTGCACCCTTTTGCCCTCTACCAGCTATAGTTTGTTCCTTCTGAGTCTGTTTCTGCTTCTTTTGTTTATTATATTTCACATGCATGTGAAATCATACAGTATTTGTTTTTCTATATCTGACTTAATTTACTTAGCATAACAACCTCTAAGCCATTCCATATTTCACAAATGGCATGATATCATTTATTTCTTTAAAAATTTTTTAATGTTTTATTTCATTTTTGAGAGAGCTAGAGACAGCGTGAGGAGGGGAGGGTCAGAGAGAGAGGGAGAAACAGAATCTGAAGACAGGCTCCAGGCTCTGAGCTGGCAGCACAGAGCCCGATATGGGGCTCGAACCCACGAACCATGAGATCATGACCTGAGCTGAAGTCGGACGCCTAACCAACTGAGCCACCCAGGTGCCCCAATATCATTTTTTAATGGCTGAGTAATATTCTATTGCATAAATATACTATACCTTTATCAGTGCAGCTATTGATAGATGCTTATGTTACTTCCATATATTGGCTATCATAAATAAGGCTGCAATGAACATAGGGGGTGTATTTATCTTTCAGATTGGTGTTTTTGTTTTTTTTTTTTTCAGATAAATACCCAGAAGTGGTATTGCAGGATTGTATAGTAGTTCTACTTTTAAGTTTTTTTGAGGGTCCTCTATACTGTTTTTTATAGTGGCTGCACTGGTTTACATTCCCACTAATAGTGCACAGGGTTCCCTTTTTACCACATCCTTGCCAACACTTCTTATTTCTTGTCTTTTTGATAATAGCCATTCTTACAATTGTGAGGAGATATCTCATTGTGGTTTTGATTACTAGTGATGTTGAGCATCACTTCATGTGTCTGTTGGTCATCTGTAGATCTTTGGGAAAATGTCTATTCAGGCATTCTGAATTTTTAATTCAGGTATTTTAAATCAAATTATTTGTTCTTTGCATGTGTTGAGTTATATAAGTTCTTTATATATTTTGGATATTAATCCTTTATTGAATATACCATTAACAAATATCTTTTCCCATTCAGTAGATTTTCTCTTCATTTTGTTGAGGCTTCCTTCACTGTACAATAGCTCTTTATTTTTATGTAGTCCCAATAGCCTATGTTTGCTTTTATTTCTCTTGTATGAGGAGCCATATCTAGAAAAATGATTCTAAGGCTGACATCAAAGAGATTAGTAAGTTTCCTTTCAGAAATTTTATGGTTTCAGGTCTCACATTTAGGTCTTTAATCCATTTTGATTTTATTTTTGTGTGTAGTTTAAGAAGGTGGTCCAGTTTCATTCTTTTATTTATAGCTGTCTGGTTTCCCAGGAATATTTACTGAAGAAACTATCTTTTCCCTACTCTATGTTCTTGCTTCTTTTGTCATATATTAATTGACCAAATAAGTGTGAATCTATTTCTGGCCTCTTAATGTTCTTCCACTGATCTATGTGCCTATTTTTATGCCAGCACCATACTGTTTTGATTACTACAGCTTTGCAGTATAGTTTGAAGTCTGGGATTTTGATACCTCTGGGTTTATTATTCTTTCTCAAGATTGTTTTGGTGGTACAGGATCTTCTGTGGTTCCATACAAAGTATTTGTTCTAGTTCTATAAAAAATTCTATCAGTATTTTGATAGAGATTGAATTAAATCTGTTTGCTTCAGGTAGTATGGTCATTTAACAATATTCTTTTAATCCATGAGCTTGGAATACCTTTCCACTTGTTTGTGTCATCTTCAATTTCTTTCATCCATGTCATAGTTTCCAGAGTACAGATCTTTTACCTCATTGGTTAATTCCTAAGTAAATAGAATTGATTTCCTAAAAATGTCTCTTTCTGCTAATTCACTATTAGTGTATAGAAATGCAACAGTTTTCTGTATATTAATTTTGTATTCTGCAACCAGTTCTAATGGTTTTTTAGTGGCATCTTTAGGTTTTTTTTTTTTTTGCCTAGAGCAAAATATCATTTATAAATATCATTTAAAATATAATTACTTATTTTTTCTTACCAATTTGTATGTCTTTTACTTCTTTTATTGTCTATGGTTGCAGCTACTACTTCCAGAATTATGCTGAATAAAAGTGGTGAGAGTGGACATCCTTGTCTCGTTCTTAATCTTAATGGAAAAGCTTCCAGTTTTTCGCCATTGAATATGATGTTAGCTGTGGGTTTGTCATATATGACCTTTATTATGTTCAGGGATGTTCCCTCTAACCCCACTTTGCTGAGAGTTTATGTGTGAATTGGTGTTGTATTTTTTTTCAAATGCTTTTTCTACATCTATTGAGATGATCATAGATCATCTGATCAAATCTGTCTGATTTGTGAATATCAATCATACTTGCATCCCAAATTAAATCCTAGTTGATTGTAGTGAATGATTTTTAAAATATACTGAATTCTATTTGCTAATATTTTGTTGAAGAATTTTGCATCTATATTTATTAGGGATGTTGGTCTCTAGTTTTCAGGTTTTGTAGTGTCTTTGTCAGGTTTGGTGTCAGGGTGATATTGGCTGCATAGAATGAATTTGGAAATAATCCTTCCGTTTCTATTTTTCTGGAATAGTTTGAGAAGGACAGGTATTAACTCTTTAATTGTTTGGTAGAAGTCACCTCCAAAGCTATTTGGTCCTGGATGTTTGTTTGTTGTATTTTTTTTTTTTTTGATTACTGATTCAACTTTGTTACTAACAACGACTCTTCAAATTTTCCATTTCTTCCTGATTCAATTTTGGAAGATTATATGTTTCTAGGACTTTATCCATTTCTTCTAGATTGTCTAATTTGTTGGCATATAATTGTGTTTGGAGCACTGTGTTCCCACGTGTGTCTGTCTCCACGCATTTCCTAATATTTTTCTGGATTTCTTGGTTGACCCATCAGTTGTTTAGTAGTATGTTGTTTAGCCTCCACATGTTTGTTTGTTTCAGTTTTTCTTTTTGTAATTTCTAATTTCATACCATGTGTCAGGAAAGGTGCCTGATATTGATTTCAATCTCAAATTTATTGAGACTTGTAGCCTAACATGTGATCTATCCTGGAGAATGTTCCATGGGCACTTAAAAAATATCTGTATTCTGCTATATTTAGATAAAATATTCCATATACAGTTAACCTCAAACAACACTGCGGTTAGGGGCACCAAGGCCGTGCACAGTCTGAAATCCATGTGTAACTTTTGAGTCCAAACCCTTACCTACTAAAATTCTGTTGAGTAGAAGACTTATTAACAACATAAATAGTTGATTAACACATATTTTGTATGTTATATGCATTATACGCTGTATTCTTATAATAAAGTAAGCTAAGTAAATGTTACTAAGAAGACCATAAAGAAGAGAACATTAATTTATAGCACTGTGCTGTATTTATTTAAAAATCCACATCTAAGTGGACCAATGCAATTCAAACTCATACTGTTCAAGGGTCAAAGGTATATCTATTAAGTCCATCTGATCTTATGTATCATTAAAAAAAATTTAAGGTTTATTTATTTTTGAGAGAGAGAGTAACAGAGTGCTAACAGGGGAGGGGCAGAGAGAGACACAGACTCTGAAGCAGGGTCCAAGCTCTGAGCTGTCAGCACAGAGTATGACACGGGGCTCGAACTCATGAACTATGAGATCATGACCTGAGCTGAAGTTGGATGCTTAACCAACTGAACAACCCAGGTGTCCCTAATGTATCATTTAAGGTCACTGTTTTCCTTATTGGTTTTCTGTTTGGATGATCTATCCATGGATGTAATTGAGGTGTTAAAATTCCCTATTATTATTGTATTAGTATTAATTTCTCTATTCTGTTAATATTGACTATATATACATATGAGTGCTCCTATGTTGGGTGCATAGATATTTACAGTTATTTAATCCACTTGCTGGATTGATTCCTTTTTAATTATATAACGGCCTTCTTTTTCTCTTGTTACAGTTTTTGTTTTAAAGTCTACTTAATGTATCGTGAGTACTGTTACCTCAGCATTCTTTTTGTTTCCATACCTTCCTTTACAGTCTATATGTGTCTTCAGATCTGAAATGAGTCTCTTGTATGCAGTGTATACACAAATCTTATTTACTTTACTCATTTAGTCATCATATATCTTTTTGTTGAAGCACTTAGTCCATTTATATTTAAAGTAATTATTGATAGGTATGTACTTTTTGGAATTTTAACTGTTTTCTGTTTGTTTTCATAGAACTTTTCTGTTTCTTTCTTCTTCTTTTGCTTTTTTCCCTTATAACTTGGTGGCTTTCTTTAGCCTTATGTATGTATTCCTTTCTCCTTTACTTTTTGTGTATCTGTTTTAGGTTTTTGTATGTGATTACCATGTGGTTCATATATAACATATGTAACAGTCTATTGAAGTGGATGGTTGATTAAATTGAACCACATTCTAAAAGCTCTTGTTATATTTTTATGTCATATTTTTCTTCTTTTTATTTTTGCATCCCTTAACTAATTATTGTTGATGTAGTTGACTATTTTTGTCTCTTAACCCTTATACAAGCTTTATAAGTATTCAATTCACTACCTTTACTATATTTTTGTACCAGTAAAGTATTCTCTCTCATAATGTTCTCATTTCTGGTTATGGCTCTTTATTTTCCACTGACAGAAGTCCCTTGAACATTTCTTGTAAGGCTGGTTCAGTGGTAATGCGCTCCTTTAACATTTTTTCAACTGGAAAATCTTTCTTCTTTAATTCTGAATGATAACCTTGCAGTGTTGAGTATTCTTGGTTGTAGGGTTTTGTTTTTGTTTTTTTTCTTCATTTCAGTATTTTGAAAGTTCAAGTCATTTTTTCTCTTGCTGCTTTTATGATTCTCTTTTTACCTGTAAGTTTTGGTAATTTTTATAATCCATCTTTGGACTTTTTGGGTTCACCTTGTTTGGAGTCCTCTGTACCTCCTGGATTTGGATGTCTGTTTCCTTTCTCAGATTAGGGAAGGATTTGGTTCTTATTTCTTCAAGTAAGTTTTTTGCCACCTTGTTGCTATTTCCCTTTCTAATGTGAATGCTAGTATTCTTGATGTTATCCCAGAGTTTCCTTGAATTATTTTCTTTTCCTAAAATCGTTTTTAGTTATCCAGTTTGGGTAATTTCCATTACCCTGTCTTCTACATGGTTGATCTGTCCTTCTGCATCATCAAATCTGCTGTTGATTTCCTCCTATTGTATTTTTTCACTTCAGTTATTGTATTCTTCAGTTGTGATTTTTTCATTTTTATACTTACCATCTCTTTCCTGAAGTTCTTGCTGTGTTTATTCATTCTTCTCTCACGAAGAATGCATCTTTATGACCATTACTTTGAAACCTTTTGCTTATCTCCATGTTATTTAGTTCTTTTTCTGAAGGTATGTCTTTTTGTTTCATTTGGAACTTATTCCTTTGTCTTCTCACTTTTGCCTGACTTTCACTCTCTGTGTTTGTTTCTATATATTAGGTCTGCTAAATCTCCTTGCCTTACATAGAAGATGTCATGTGGGACCCAGAGGTGCAATACCCCCAATTATCTGAACCAGGTGCTCCAGGAGTGTCACCTGCATGAGCTGCTTGTGCCCTCCTATTGCAGTTGGGCCACTTGTGGGCTTCATAACCACCAGGGATGGGAGCCTCTTTGGGAAGATACCAGTCCCAGCCAAGGCCAGCCACCATGTGAGGGGGGTAGTCCTGGCCAAAATCATCTGCCAGGTGTAGCCAGGCAGGAGCTATTTTGGAAGGGTGCTGAGTGGGACCAGCTCAGAGCAGAACATTGGGGGAGAGGGAACAGTTCCAGCCAGGTAGATGAAGAGTGTTAGAAATGGTACCTGCCAGCAGTTGGTCAGGTAGGTAGAAAAATAGGAAAAATGGTACCTTCTAGTACTTCCATCTCCAGAGATAGTTTCTACAGATACTGGCCCCTTTGACCCATGCCCTGAAATTAATCAGTAACTCTCTGTGTATGGCACAGGTGTTTTTCAAATTACACTTCTGTGCTGAGACTTGGAGTGAGTGTGTTTGTGCATGGGGCTTTTTAGAGGAGAGTCTCAGTTTCCTATTGCCCTCTGGCCCTCTCAGAGTTAAGCCCAGCTGATTTTCAAAGGCAGATAATAGACTTGTTTTCCCAGTGCAGATCCCCAGGGCAGGAGTGCCTGATGTGGTAGGCCTCAATCCCCTTGCTCCTCAGAGAGGGCCTCTATATTTGTGATAACCCTTCCTTCTGAGGGTTGCCCCACCAGAGATGTGGGTCCTTTTGAGACTACATCTTTGCCTCCTCCCACCCGTTCTGATGTGGCTTTGTCTTTATATCTTTGGTTACAGAAGAACTGTTCTAGTCTTAAGGACATTAGTCCTCTTAAAGAGTTTTTCCATATGTAGTTGTAGTTTTTGTGTGTCCATGGGAGAGGGTGAGATCAAGTTCTTACTACTTTTCCATCTTGATCCCCATCATCTCTGTAAGTTAAACTTTGTAAGAATCTGCCAAACTGTTTTCCAAAGTGGTTGTGCCATTTTTTTATTTGCCCCAGCAATATATGAGGGTTCTAGTTGCTTTATGTTCTTACCACTGGGTATTCTTAGTTTTTGTTTTTAGCCATTCTTTTGGTAAATAATATGTCAGTGTGGCTTAACTTATATTTCCCTGATGACTAAAAATTATGAACAAGTTTTAATATATAGACTGGCCATTATCATAGCTCTTTTATTTTTAGGGTACAATTTTATTTTTACTTGTCTCATGATTATCAAGTTGTGAAAATCATTTATATATTCTGGGTAAAAGTCCTTTATCAGATATATACAATGCAAACATTTTCTATCAGTGTGTTGGCTTATTTTTTAAATTTATTTTCTTAAGGACAATATTTGTAATACAGAAGTGTTTAATATTGATGAAGTCATCTATTAATATTTTCTTATATATTTTGTACTTTTGTTATATCAATGAAATCTTCGTCTACCCCAAGTTTGTAAAGATATTCTTCTATGTTTCATTGTATAAATTTTATAATTTTTGTTTTTAAATTTCAGTTTATATTCCACTTAGAGTGGTATTTTACATTTGATGTGAGGTAAGAGCAGAGATTTATATATTTTTCTCATATGATTTATCAGTTGTTCAAGCACTTTACTGAAAAGACATTCTTTTCATCATTGAATTACTTTGTCACATTCAATTATTAAATTATTTTTAAATTATTAAAATGTTCCATTTATTTTTATGTCAGTCTTTTTAGCTGTGTCTTTCAGGGAATTTGTGCATTTCTTCTAAGTTGTCCAATTTATTATTTAAATTTGTTTATAGTAGTCCCTTTTCCTTTTTTTAATGTCTTATGGTAATGTTTTCTCTTTTCCAATTTCGGTCACTTGTATCTTTTTCTCTTTTTTTGATTAGTCTGATTAGAAGCTTATTAATTTTTCGAAGAATCAGCTTTTGGTTTCATAATTTTTCCTTATAAATTATCTGTTTGATTCCATTTGTTGATTCCATTTATAATTTTTATCATTTTCTATAGTCTACTTACTTTGGATTCAACTTATTTTTCTTTTCTTCTAATAAAGCTTCCTAATGTAGATTCTTGCATCACTAATTTTAGACTTTTATAAATAGTAGACTTTTATTCATTTTTGATATAAGCACTTAAAACTCAGCTTCAGCTGATATAGCATAATTCCTACAAATTATGCTGAATTGTATTTTCATTATTAGGTACAATATATCCTAATATTTCTCATTATATATTCTATAATACATGCATTATTTAGAAGTATACAGTTTAATTTACAATATTTGTGGATTTTTAAAACATTCCTCTCTTATTGATTTCTAATTTATTCTCCTGTGGTCAGAGAACACACTCTATATAATTTCAGTGCTTGAAATTTTTTTAGGCTCTTCATGGTATAGCATATGGTCTTTGTGAGTGCTCCATGTGAATCTGAGAATAATATGTATTCTGTTGGGTGGAGTGTTCTGTAAATATTGCTCTAAGGATGTTTTGATCAAGGTGGTTGATGCTCCTATTTCATTCTTCTATATTCTCTCTATTCTGTCAATTACTGAGAGAAGAGACTTAAAACTTCCAAATATTATTGAGTTTACTTTTTCTAGTTTTAGTTCTGTTAGTTTTTGCTTCATGTGTTTTTGAAACTCTGTAATTAAATACATACTCATTTATGATTATGTGTTCTTGATAAAATGACTGACTCAGTTATCATTTTAAGATGTTTCTCTTTATATTATTTTTTGTTCGAATGTCAAAAGCATCCAAAGTGTCTTGTCTGAAGTGTCACTATTGTTTCCTTAAGATAAATATTTGCAAGGTATAAATGTTTATCTTTTCATTTTTACTTAGATTAGAATTTATTTATGCTGCATTTCTTACAAATAACATATAGTTTGGTTTTGCTCCACCTTCATTCTACTGAGTGTTTTGTATCTTGTTCTATTAAACACAGCAGCATCTGGCACATAAATGACACAAAAGTGAGGGAGATGACAATTGTTCCATAACACTAAATGCAAGAAATATTTGTCTTTTTTTTTAAGGAGTTATATCAAGTTAGTTTATTCTCTCATCAAGGCTAAGAATGACAATATCTCTGTTTTTATTACCCTTCTGCACCAATAATCAAGGGAAATAGTGGAACTGTTAGCTCTTAGTCACTTTTGGATGCTATTGCCATTGGTCCTTGACCAGCCCACATTGTTCAATGGGAAACTTCTGGCTATGGTCCAACTTGGTTATCCCATTCCCCTTTGCTGAGCTCAGATGCGGGCCCTCCAGAGGAGCTTAGAAGGCTGAGATGATTAGTGCTTTTCATGGCAAGTAATTATCTCTACCAGTGATTCAACTATCTCTCGTGATCTTCATCAGAGCAAACCAGATCATTTCCCTCTTCTACTTTAATAAGACAGAGCCTTCTTTATCTTTTTTCTTCAAATTAGCCAGCCTAATCAATTTTGGCTTCTACAGTACAGGGGTGAAAGTTGGGGATGGGTTCAAAGAAAAGGAGATGTTCTCTGATTTCTTTCTTCCAGGAAGAATCCACAGCACCCAAAGATGCTGGGAAAAACTGGACAGCGACATGCATAAAAATGAACCTGGACCACTTTCTTACGCCATACACAAATAAATTCAAAATGGATGAAAGGCCTAAATGTAAGACAGGAAGTCATCAAAATCCTAGAGAAGAAAGCAGGCAAAAACCTCTCTGACCTTGTGCACACCAAGTTCTTATTCAACACATCTTCGTAGGCAAGGGAAACAAAAGCAAACATGAACTATGGGGACCTTATCAAGATAAAAACCTTCTTCACAGTGAAGGAAACAATCCACAAAGCTAAAAGGCAACTGAAAGAATGGGAGAAGATTTTTGCAAATGACATATCAGATAAAGGGTTAGTATCCCAAACCTATGAAGAACTTCTCAAACTCAACACTCAAAACAACAACAACAATAACAAATAATCCAGTGAAGAAATGGGCAAAAGACATAAATAGACACTTTTACAAAGAAGACATCTAGATGGCTGACAGACACATGAAAAAAATGCTCAACGTCACTCATCATAAGGAAAATACAAATTAAAACCACAATGAGATACCACCTTACATCAGTCAGAATGACTAAAATTAACAACTCAGGCAACAAATGTTGGTGAGGATGTGGAGAAAGAGGATATCTTTCACACTGCTGGTAGGAATGCAAACTGGGTGCAGCCACTTTGGAAAACAGTATGAAGGTTCCTCAAAAAGTTAAAAAATAGAACAACCCTATTACCCAGCAATTGCACTACTATGTATTTGTCCAAGGGATACAAGTATCCTTTTTTGAAGGGACACATGAGTCCTCATGTGTATAGTGGTGCTATCAACAACAGCCAAAGAATGAAAAGAGTCCAAATGTCCATTAACAGATGAACATATAAAGAAGATGTGGTATGTATACATAATGGAGTATTACTTGGCAATCAAGAAGAATGAAATCTTGCCATTTGCAGCAACATGAATTGAACTAGAGGGTATTATGCTATGAAATATAAGTCAATCAAAGACAAATATCATGACTTCACTCTAATGAGAATTTAAGATATAAAACAGATGAACATAAGGGAAGAGAAACAAAAAAAGAATATGAAAACAGGGAGGAGGACAACACATAAGAGGTTCTTAAATACAGAGAACAAACTGAGGGTTGCTGGAGGGGTTGTGGGTGGGAAGAGGGGCTAAATGGATAAGGGGCATTAAGGAAGGCACTTGTTGGGATGAGCAGTGGGTGTTATACATAGGGGATGAATCTGTGGAATCTACTCCTGAAAACTTTATGGCAATATATGCTAACTAACTTGGATGTAAATTAAAATAAATAGATAAGAAAAGAAAAAAGATAAAACTGCATAAGATACCAAATAAATCTCTCAACAATTCATTGCTACACCCTTAAGTAAAACAATGCATGAGTCATTCTTCACTGATTTAAAAGAAATGTTTAATAAGATTGAGCAGGAACAGAACTGTTTTTATGAAAACTACCAGTTTTATTAACTGAACTACAAGTGTCCTACCAAGAACTACAGAATTACCATGTTACTGACCAGGGATGATAGAGTAGTGCGGAGATCTAGAGGAATTTTCCACCCAGGAAATGGCTGCATGAATTACCAGGAGTAATTCTCCAGCTCTTTCTGCTTTCCTCTTTAGTGACTGAACTGTGTTTTCAGTGTTACTCAGCTTCATTGAGCCCCTGTGTTTGAGATCTAAATATAGAAAAAGAAAACGTGTTTACAAAGGATGGAAAGAAACAACTGCAAAACAAAATAAAAGCCTGAGCTTTCTTTCTCCAGGCATAGATAAAATGAACCAGGGAGGATGATCATTTATTATGCCTATCAGTTCTCACTCAAGCAATGTTGAACTTCTATGTGGAAAGGACTTAACTGCAAACCTGTATATGTAAAGTGTTTAGAACAGTGTTTAGCTCAATAAATGATAGTCAATATCATTGCCATTATTATTGACAGTTTTATTTTACTCTCCTACAATTTTTTTGAGAGGTATTATAGCTGAGGTAAAATTTTTGCACTGCCTGTCTTTCCTATTAAGCTATAAGTCCCATAGACTAGGGACTACCTTTCCAGATGCAAAATTTATTCTCTTTTTGAAATTGGAGCAAAAACCAGACAGCTAAGCATTATTAGAACTGTATTCATTCCCAGAGAATGAATATGCTACAAGATAGAGAGCGCTCTGTTTTAACAGTGGACTGTTTTGGTATCATATCTCTGGCAAAAACCATTGAAAAGAGATGAGTCAAGAACTGTTTCATTGCTGAAATTAAAAAAAATACCCATCGTTCTCTTTAAACAGAAACTTTGCTGCTAAAAACTACTTGCTGGAAGTGAAGAAATAATTTGCATAGCTAGCATCCTCTATAGGACTGTTATATAATGTAAAATGAGGAAATAAAATAACTAAATATAGCTTAAGACTTTTTTTTGCCTCTAGTTAGAGGGCTAGTTTTTCCTAAGATATCTGGTAGTCAGTGCAGCTAGGTACCCTTCCAAGACCCCTTTCAACTATAGCCCCTATGACTCTAGATAGATTTTTATCCACTGTGGTTACTCTTTAATTATTTCCATCCTGTAAGTCATATTTTTAATGAAACTTAAGGATCAGAGACAATACCAGCAGCTATTGCTGTTTAGCAGAAGAAAACAAAGATAAAAGGAAAGTAATGTTGCTGCTTTTCCATCTCCTGTATCCCCTTCAGTTTGCACCCTGCAATCTTCTATTTGTGATAATGTAACAGCACCACACTATGTGCTTTACATTGATTAGCTCACTCTTAACAAGATTTTAATGTGTAAAATATTTTTATCCCCATTTATAGATGAAAAAAATGAAGCACAGAGGGGCTATGGGAGTTACCCAAATTTTTACACCTAGTTAATGGCAGAGCCTGGGACTTGAGTTAAGGAAAACTTGCCCCTAGGTCTATG
>NC_043700.1:134454600-134456412 GCF_006229205.1 Suricata suricatta
AAAGTAGAAAAGATCAATAAAATTAAGAGCTGGTTCTTTGAAAGAACTAATAAAATTGATAAACTCCTAGCTGGACTCATCAAAAATAAAAGAGAAAGGATCCAAATAAATAAAATTACAAATGAAAGAAGAGAGATCACAACCAACACTACAAAAATACCAACAATTTTAAGAGAATATTATAGACAATTACATCCCAACAAATTGGGCAATCTGGAAGAAATGGATAAATTTCTAGAAACATACAAATTACCAAAACTGAAACAAGAAGAAATAGAACATTTGAAGACTCATAACCAGTAAAGAAATTTAATCAGTAATCAAAAATCTCCCAAATAATAGTTCAAGGCCAGATGGCTTCCTAGGGGAATTCTACCAAACATTTAAAAAAAGAATTAATACCAATTCTTTTTGAAATTGTTCCAAGAAATAGAAATGGAAGGAAAACTTCCAAACTCCTTCAATGAGTCCAGGATTATTTTGATTCCAAAACTGGACAGAGACCCCATTAAAAAAGAATTACAGATTAATTTCTTTGATGAGCACAGATGCAAAAATTCTCAACAAGATACTAGCAAATCGAATCCAACAGTTCACTAAAGTATTATTCACCACGATCAAGTGGGATTTATTCCTGGGCTGCAGGGGTTGTTCAATATCCACAAATCAACCAAAGTGACACACTATGTTAATATAAGAAAGGATAAGAAGCATATGATTCTCTAAATAGATAAGGAAGAGTATTTGACAACATACAGTACTGTTTCTTGATAAAAACTCTCAGGAAAGTAGGAATACACATACCTTAAAATGATAAAGGCCATATTCAAAAGACCCACAGCTAATCTCAGCCTCAATGAGGAAAAACTGAGAGTTTTTCCCCTAAGGTGAGGAACACGATAGGGATGTCCATTCTCAAATGTCCATCACCTGATGAATGGATCAAGAAGATGTGGTATATATGTATACAATGGAATACTACATGGCAATGAGAAAGAATGGAATATGGCCATTTGTAGCAAAATGGGTGGGCCTGGAGGTAGTCTTGCTATGTGAAGTAAGTCAGGCAGAGAAGGAAAGATACCATATGTTTTCACTCATAGGTCTAGCAGGAGAAATTTAATAGGGGACTATGGAATGGGAAAATGGGGGGAAAGAATTGGGGAGAGGGAGTGAGGCAAATCGTGAGAGACTTTTGAATGCTGAGAATAAACTGAGGGCTGAGGAGGGAGGGGGAGGGAAAGGGGGTGATTGTCGTGGAGGAGGGCACTAGCAAGAAAGAGCACTGGGTGTTATATGAAAACCAACTTGGTAATAAACTATTTTAAAAAATTAAAAGATAAAAAACAAAAACAAAAATAAAACATAGTACTAGAAGTCCTTGCCTCAGCGATCAGACAACAAAAAGAAAGAAAAAAAAAAAGGCATCCAATTAGGCATGGAAGAAGTCTACATGGAAAACCCAAAAGATCTACCAAAAATATTGCTAGAACTAATACATGAATACAGGAAAGTCACAGGACATAAAATCAACTTACAGAGATCTGTTGCATTTCTATACACTATTAATGAAGCACCACAACGAGAAATCAAGGAATCAATCCCATTTACAATTGTACCAAAACCTATAAGGTACCCAAAGGAATAAACCTAACCAAGAAGGTAAAAGATTGTACTCTGGAAACTATAGAACATTTATGAAAGAAATGTAAGACGACACAAAGAAATGGAAAAATATTCCATGCTCATGGATTGGAAGAACAAATATTGTTAAAAAAATTTTTTTAATATCCAAAGCAATCTACACATTCA
>NC_043700.1:134456512-134458323 GCF_006229205.1 Suricata suricatta
GGCAGGAAATAAATCCCAAACCAGCAGAAGAAGGGAAATAATAAAGATTAGAGCAGAAATAAGTGATATAGAAATTTTTTTAAAAAGTAGAAAAGATCAATAAAATTAAGAGCTGGTTCTTTGAAAGAACTAATAAAATTGATAAACTCCTAGCTGGACTCATCAAAAATAAAAGAGAAAGGATCCAAATAAATAAAATCACAAATGAAAGAAGAGAGATCACAACCAACACTACAAAAATACCAACAATTTTAAGAGAATATTATAGACAATTACATCCCAACAAATTGGGCAATCTGGAAGAAATGGATAAATTCCTAGAAACATACAAATTACCAAAACTGAAACAAGAAGAAATAGAACATTTGAAGACTCATAACCAGTAAAGAAATTTAATCAGTAATCAAAAATCTCCCAAATAATAGTTCAAGGCCAGATGGCTTCCTAGGGGAATTCTACCAAACATTTAAAAAAAGAATTAATACCAATTCTTTTTGAAATTGTTCCAAAAAATAGAAATGGAAGGAAAACTTCCAAACTGCTTCAATGAGTCCAGGATTATTTTGATTCCAAAACTGGACAGAGACCCCATTAAAAAGAATTGCAGATTAATTTCTTTGATGAGCACAGATGCAAAAATTCTCAACAAGATACTAGCAAATCGAATCCAACAGTTCACTAAAGTATTATTCACCACGATCAAGTGGGATTTATTCCTGGGCTGCAGGGGTTGTTCAATATCAACAAATCAACCACCAAAGTGACACACTATGTTAATATAAGAAAGGATAAGAAGCACATGATTCTCTAAATAGATGAAGGAAGAGTATTTGACAAAATACAGTACTGTTTCTTGATAAAAACTCTCAGGAAAGTAGGAATACAAGGAACATACCTTAACATGATAAAGCCCATATTCAAAAGACCCACAGCTAATCTCAGCCTCAATGAGGAAAAACTGAGAGTTTTTCCCCTAAGGTGAGGAACACGATAGGGATGTCCATTCTCAAATGTCCATCACCTGATGAATGGATCAAGAAGATGTGGTATATATGTATACAATGGAATACTACATGCAATGAGAAAGAATGGAATATGGCCATTTGTAGCAAAATGGGTGGGCCTGGAGGCAGTCTTGCTATGTGAAGTAAGTCAGGCAGAGAAGGAAAGATACCATATGTTTTCACTCATACGTCTAGCAGGAGAAATTTAATAGGGGACTATGGGAATGGGAAAATGGGGGGAAAGAATTGGGGAGAGGGAGTGAGGCAAATCATGAGAGACTTTTGAATGCTGAGAACAAACTGAGGGCTGAGGAGGGAGGGGGAGGGAAAGGGGGTGATTGTCGTGGAGAAGGGCACTAGCAAGAAAGAGCACTGGGTGTTATATGAAAACCAACTTGGTAATAAACTATTTTAAAAAATTAAAAGACAAAAAACAAAAACAAAAATAAAACATAGTACGAGAAGTCCTTGCCTCAGCGATCAGACAACAAAAAGAAAGAAAAGAAAAAAGCATCCAATCAGGCATGGAAGAAGTCTACATGGAAAACCCAAAAGATCTACCAAAAATATTGCTAGAACTAATACATGAATACAGGAAAGTCACAGGACATAAAATCAACTTACAGAGATCTGTTGCATTTCTATACACTATTAATGAAGCACCACAAAGAGAAATCAAGGAATCAATCCCATTTACAGTTGTACCAAAACCTATAAGGTACCCAAAGGAATAAACCTAACCAAGAAGGTAAAAGATTGTACTCTGGAAACTATAGAACATTTATGAAAGAAATGTAAGACGACACA
>NC_043700.1:134458423-134460588 GCF_006229205.1 Suricata suricatta
TGGAGGTATCATACTATATTCAAACTATAATACAAATCTTTGATAGTAAAAATTATGTTGTACTGGCAGAAAAATAGACACATAGTCAATTAGAACAGAATCAAGAGACCAGAAATAAATCTCCCCCCAAAATGATCAACTAACATTTGATAGAGGAGGCAAGAATAGTCAATGGGGAAATACAGTCTCTTCTATAGCTAGTGTTGGGAAACTGGATAAACATATCCTAAAGGAAGAAATGGGACCCCTAACTTAACCCGCTTGCAAAAATTAGCTAAAACTCCTAGAGGAAAACAGGGTAAAACTCCTTAACTTTGGTCTTGGCAATGGTTTTTTTTTTTTTTGATATGACATCAAAATCATAAGCAACAGGAGCACCTGAGTGGCTCAGTTGGTTGAATGTCCAACTTTGGTTCAGGTCATGATCTCCATGCCCACGTTGGGCTCTGTGCTGACTGCTCAGAACCTGGAGCCTGCCTCAGATTCTGTGTCTCCCTCTCTCTCTGCTCCTCCCCCACTCTTTCTCTAAAATAAATATGCAGAAACTTTTTAAATAAAAAGCATAAGCAACAGAAGCAAATATTAATAAGTGGAAACTTATCAAAAGAAAAAAATCAACAAAATGAAAAAACAACATACAGAATCGGAGAAATATATTTGCAAATGACATCTGACAATAGATTAATATCTGAAATTTATAAATAAGTCATAACAGCTCAATGGTAAAAAAGAAAAAACAAATTATCTAATTTTTAAATGAGCAAAGGACCTAATAATTTTTCCAACAGAGACATACAAATGGCCAATACATACATGAAACAGTGCTTAACACCACTAATCATCAGGGAAATACAAAAAGAAATCACAAGTTTTCAGGGAAATACAAATCAAAACCACTTGTTAGATGGCTATTATCAAAAAGTCAAGAGATAACAAGTGTTGGCAAGGATCAGAAGAAGAGATAAGCTTTCTTAACTGTTGGGAGGAATGTAAACTGGTACAGCCATTATGGAAAACAGTATGAATGTTCTTCAAAAGAATTAAAAATAGAACTACCTTATTATCTACCAACTACTTCATGGATATATATCCAAAAGAAAATGCTGTTAGAATCTTAAAGAGATACTCTATTCTTATATTTATTGAAGCACATTATTCACAATAGTCAAGATATGGAAACAATTGAAGTGCCAGTGAATGGATGAATGGGTAATGAAGATGTGGTATATATGTGGTGTAATGGACCAAAAGCAACAAATACCAGAAAGGTATCACTAATTACTCTCAGAGTGCCTGGGTGGCTCAGTTGGTTAAGTGTTGGACTTTTGGTTTTGGCTCAGGTCATGATCTCACAGTTTGTGGGTTTAAGCCACATATTGGGCTCTATACTGACAGCGTGGAGCCTGTTTGGGATTCTCTCTCTTCCTCTCTCTACTCCTCCCCTCTTTATCCTCTCTCTCAAAATAAATAAACTTAAAAAAATTACTGTGAATGTAAATGGACTAAATGCTCTAATCAAAAGATATTGGGTGTCGGAATGGATTAAAAAAAACCCACTATATATGCTTACAAGAGACTCATTTTTGACTGAAAGACACCTCCAGATTGAAAGCAAGGGGATTAAGAGCAATTTATCATGCTAATGGACCTTAAAAGAAAGCCAGAGTAGCCATTCTGGTATCAGACAAACTAGATTTTAAAACCCAAGACTGTAATAAGAGGTGAAGAAGAGCACCATATCATAATGAAAGGGTCTATCCAACAAGAAGATCTAACAATTGTAAATATCTATGACTCCAACTTGAAGCACCCAATTATACAAATCTATTAATAACAAACTTTAAAAAGCTCATTGATAATAATATAGCAATAGTAGGGTACTTTAACACTGTACTTATAGCAATGGACAGATCATATAAGCAGAAGATCAACAAGAAAACAATGACTTTGAATGACCACATGGACTTAACAGAAATATTCAGAACATTTTACCCTAAAGCAGCAGAATACACATTCTTTTTGAGTATACATGGAACATTCTCCAGAATAGATCACATACTGGGTCACAATCAGGCAAGCCTCAACTAGTACAAAAAGACTGAGATCATATCATATATATTTTCAGAACACAATGCTATGAAACTTGAAGGCAACCACAAAAAAAA
>NC_043700.1:134460688-134461872 GCF_006229205.1 Suricata suricatta
CATCAATCCTCAGTTTACCCTCAGTATTTAAGAGTCTCTTATGGTTTGCCTCCCTCTCCATAACTATTTTTCCCCTTCCCCTCCCCATGGTCCTCTCTTAAGTTTCTCCTAGTTCACATATGAATTAAAACATATGGTATCTGTCCTTCTCTGCCTGACTTATTTCACTTACCATGACACCCTCGAGTTCCATCCATGTTGCTACAAATGGCCGTATTTCATTCTTTCTCATTTCCATGTAGTATTCCATTGTATAGATAAACCACATTTTCTTGATCCATTCTTCAGTTGATGGACATTTAGGCTGTTTCCATGATTTGGCTATTGTTGAAAGTGCTGCTATGAACATTGGGGTACATGTGCCCCTATGCATCCACACTTCTGTATCCCTTGGGTAAATCTCTAGCAGTGCTATTGCTGGGTCATAGGGGAGTTGTGTTAATTTTTTGAAAAACCTCCACACTGCTTTCCAGAGAGGGTGCACAGGTTTACATTCCCAACAACAGTGTAGGAGGGTGCCCATTTCTCCATATCCTTACCAGCATCTATTGTCTCCTGATTTGTTTATTTTAGCCACTCTGACAGGTGTGAGGTGGTATCTCAGTGTGGTTTTGATTTGTTATCTCCCTGATGATGAGTGACGCTGAGCAACATTTCATGTGCCTGTTGGCCATCTGGATGTCCTCTTTGGAGAAGTGTCTGTTTATGTCTTCTTCCCATTTCTTCACTAGATTATTTGTTTTTTGGGTGTGGAGTTTGGTGAGTTCCTTATAGATTTCGGATACTAGCCCTTTATTCGATATGTCATTTGCAACTATCTTTTCCCATTCCATTAGTTGCCTATTAGATTTGTTAATTGTTTCTTTTGCCATTCAGAAGTTTTTATCTTGATGAAGTCCCAATAGTTCATTTTTGCTCTTGATTCTCTTGCCTTTGGAAATGTGTCGAGTTAGAAATTGGTGCGGTTGAGTCAAGGAGGCTGTTTCCTGCTTTCTCCTCAAGGGTTTTGATAATTTTCTGTCTCGCATTCAGGTCCTTCAACCATTTTGAGTTTATTTTTGTGTATGGTGTAAGAAAGCGGTCTAGTTTCATTCCTTTGCATGTTGCTGTCCAGTTCTCCCAGCACCATCTGTTAAAGAAGCTGTCTTTTTTTTCCATTGGATACTCTTTCCTGCTTTGTCAAA
>NC_043700.1:134461972-134522275 GCF_006229205.1 Suricata suricatta
TGTCTGTTTTTGTGCCAATACCATACTGTCTTGATGATGACAGCTTTGTAGTAGAGGCTAAAGTCTGGGATTGTGATGCCTCCCATTTTGGTTTTCTTCTTCAATATTACTTTGGCTATTCGCGGTTTTTTGTGGTTGCATACAAATTTTAGGATAGTTTGTTTTAGATTTGAGAAGAATGCTGGTGCAATTTTGATTGGAATTGCATTGGAAGTGTAGATTACTTTGGGTAGTATTGAGATTTTAACAATATTTATCCTTTTGATCCACGAGCATGGAATGTTTTTCCATTTCTTTGTGTATCCTTCAATCTCCTTCATAAGTTTTCTATAGTTTTCATCATACAGATCTATTACATCTTTGGCTAGGCTTATTCCTAGGTATTTTATGGTTTTTTTGTGCAATTGTGAATGGGATCAGTTTCTTGATTTCTCTTTCTGTTGCTTCATTATTGGTGTATAAGAATACAACCAATTTCTGTATGTTGATTTTGTACCCTGAGACTGCAGAATTCCTGGATCAGTTCTAGTAGGCTTCTAGTGGAGTCTGTCGGGCTTTCCATGTAGAGTATCATGTCCTCTGCGAAAAGGGAAAGGTTGACTTCATCTTTGCCAATTCTGATGCCTTTTATTTCCTTTAGTTGTCTGATTGCTGATGCTAGGACTTCCAGCACTATGTTAAATAACACTATTGAGAATGGACATACTTGTTGTGTTTCTGATCTCATGGGGAAAGCTCTCAGTTTTTCCCCATTGAGGATGATATTAACTGTGGGCTTTTCATAAATGGATTTTATAATGTTTGAGTAAGTTCCTTCTATCCTGACTTTCTTGAGGGCTTTTGTTAAGAAAGAATGCTGTATTTTGTCAAATGCTTTTTCTACATCTATTGACAGGATCATATGGTTTTTATCTTTTCTTTTGTTGATGTGATGTATCACATTAATTGGTAAATAATGAACCATCCCTGTAGCCCAGGAATGAATCCCACTTGATCATGGTGGATAATTCTTTTTCATATGCTGCTGAATTTGATTTGCTAGTATCTTGTTGAGTAGTTTTGCATCTGTTTTCATCAAGGATATTGGCCTGTAGTTCTCTTTTTTGCTGTGTCTCTGTCCAGTTTGGGAATCAAAGTGATGCTGGCTTTGTAGAATGAATTTGGAAGTTTTCCTTCTATTTTTATTTTTTTGAATAGCTTGAGAAGTGTGTGTATTAATTCTGCTTTAAATGTCTGGTAGAATTCACCAGGGAAGTCATCTGGCCCAGGGCTCTTATTCATTGGGAGATTTTTGATAACTGATTCAATTTCATCACTGGTTATGGTCTGTTTTCTATCTCTTCCCATTTGAATTTTGGTAGTGCATATGTGTTTAGGAATTTGTCCATTTCTTCTAGGTTGTCCAGTTTGTCGGCATGTCATTTTTCATAGTATTTCCTGATAATTCCTTGTATTTCTGAGGGATTGGTTATAATCCACTTTCATTCAGGATTTTGTCTGTTTGGATGCTCTCTCTTTTCTTTTAGAGAAGCCTGGCTAGAGGTTTATCAATTTTGTGTAGTTTTTCAAAAAACCAACTCTTGGCTTCATTGATCTGTTCAACTGTTTTTTGTTTGTTTGTTTGTTTGTTTTGGATTCTATATTGTTTATTTCTGCCCTGATCTTTATTGTTTCTTTCCTTCTGCTCTGTTTGGCATGTTCTTGCTGTTCTGCTTCTAGTTCCTTTAGGTGTACTGTTAGATTTTGTATTTGTGCTTTTTGTAGTTTCTTGAAATAGGCCTGGAGTGCAATATACTTTCCTCTTAGGACTGCATTTGCTGCATCCCAAACAGCTTGGATTGTTGTATTTTCATTTGTTTCCATATATTTTTTATTTTTTTTTCTCTGATTGCCTCATTGGCCCTTCATTCTTTACTGGAGTGTTCTTTAACCTCCATGTTTTTGGAGGTTTTCCAGACTTTTTCCTGTGGTTGATTTCAAGTTTCAGAGCATTGTGATCTGAAATTGTGCATGTTATTATCTCAATTCTTTTATATTTATTGAGGGCTGCTTTATGACCCAGTATGTGGTCTATCTTGGAGAATGTACGATGTGTACTCAAAGAAAATGAATTCCATAGTTTCAGGATGTAAAGTTCTAAATATATCTGTCAAATCCTTCTCTTCCAATGTGTCGTTCAGGTCCATTGTTTCTTTATTTTCTGTCTAGTTGATCTATTGATGTAAGTGAAGTATTAAAATCCCCTGCAATTAGCACATTCTTATCAATAAGATTGTTTCTGTTTGTGATGGTTTTATATATTTGGGTGCTCCTGAATCCAGTGCGTAGATGTTTATAACTGTTAGCTCTTCCTGATGGATATACCCTGTAGTTATTATATAATGCCCTCCTACCTTTCCTTTTACTGCCTTTACTTTAAAGTCCAGTTTGTCTGATATAAGTATGGCTACCCCAGCTTTCTTTTGACTTCCAGTCACACTATAGACCTTTCTTCATCCCCTTACTTTCCATCTGAAGGTGTCCTCAGGTCTAAAGTAAGTGTCTTGTCGACAGCAAATAGTTGGATTTTGTTTTTTTATCCATTTGGATATCCTATGTCTTTTGACTAGAGCATTTAGTCCATTTACATTTAGTGTTATTATTGAAAAATATGGGATTAGAGTCATTGTGTTCTCTGTAGGATTCACGCTTGTAGTTTTGTCTCTGGTACCTTGTGTCCCTTGCACCATTTCCCTCATAGAGTCCCCCTTAGGATTTCTTATAGGATTGGTTGGTTTAGTAGTGATGAATTCCTTCAATATTTGTTTGGGAAGACCTTTGCCTCTGCTTCTATTCTAAATGACAGGCTTGCTGGATAAAGAATTCTCAGATGCATATCATTTCTGTTCATCACATTGAAGATATCCTGCCATTCCTTTTGGCCTGCCAAGTTTCAGTTGATACTACAACTACTCTGATACGTCTCCCTTTGTATGTTAGGGCCCTTTTATCCCTAGCTGCTTTCTGAATTCTCTCTTTATCCTTATATTTTGCCAGTTTCACTATGATATGTCATGCAAAAGATCAATTCAAGTTACGTCTGAGGGAAGTTCTCTGTGCCTCTTGGATTTCAATGTCTGTTTCCTTCCCCAGATTGGGGAAGATCCTGGCTATAATTTGTTCAAGTACCCCTTCAGTCCCTTTCTCTCTCCTTCTTCAGGAATTCGTATGATATGGATATTGTTCCGTTTGATTGTGTCACTCACATCTCGAATTCTCCTTTCATGCTCCTGGATCAATTTATTTCTCTTTTTCTTAGCCTTCTCTTTTTCTATGATTGTGTCTTCTAATTAACCTATTCTCCTCTCTGCCTCTTCAATCCATACAGTGATGACCTCATTTTATTATGCACTGCATTTATAGCATTTTTTAAAAATTCATCACAACTATTTTCTAAGTAGTTTATTGTCAAATTAGTTTCCATACAACACCCAGTGCTCTTCCCCACAAGTGCCCTCCTCCATCACTACCACCTTTTCCTCCCCCTTCAACCCTCAGTTCTTTTTCAGTATTCAATAGTCTCTCAAGTTTTGCATTCCTCTCTCTCCCCAACTCTCTTTCCCTCTTCCCCTCCCATTGGTCCTCAATTAGGTTTCTCCTGTTCTCCTGTTAGACCTATGAGTGCAAACATATAGTATCTGTCCTTCTCTGCCTGACTTATTTCACTTAGCATGACACCCTCGAGGTCCATCCACTTTCCTACAAATGGCCATATTTCATTCTTTCTCATTACCATGTTATACTCCATTGTATATATATACCACATCTTCTTTTCTTTTTGCTGTATAAAAAACATAATTTATTACATACATATTTATATATAAAAACCATCAGAGCTAATCTTTGTGAAAGGAGGGGGCGTCTAGAAGATGACACCAAGAAAATGGGACTCCGTGCCTCCAGCCTAAAGAAATTCGAACTATGTCAGTGGCCCATTTTGCAGAGCAGGAGTATTGGCTTGGTACTGCCTTCTTGGAGGTGGGGGGGACCCATTTAAACACATCCATCGTGGAGTCTATGGAGCTGGTCTTCCTTAGGATAGATGGTACATCCCGTATCTAACTGGAGTTGCATAGAGTCCAACGGGAGGGATGGGGAGGACAGGTCTATGGAAAGGGTAGGACGCTCCATATATGGATGCTGCTTGCAGGGGGGAGTTGATGGGGAAAGGGAGGCTGAAGCCAGAGGGCAGCATAGGTATTGTGGTCATTTTCAGCTTTTCCAGTTCCGCCTCCTGCAGCCTTTTTGCCTTGGCCCTTTGGTTCTGGAACCAGATTTTGACCTGGGTCTCTGTGAAGGTCATTGCCTTTGGACGGAGAAGCCATGACTTCTCTGCCCTACATAGCTCCCGGTGTGCGGCTCCGCTGGCAGCTACCACATCTTCTTGATCCACTCATCAGGTGATGGACATTTAGGCTCTTCCCATGTTTTGGCTATTGTTGACAGTGCTGCTATGAACATTGGGATACATGTGCTCCTATGCATCAGCACTTCTGTATCCCTTGGGTAAATCCCTAGCAGTGCTATTGCTGGGTCATAAGGGAGTTCTATGGATAGTTTTTTGAGGAACCTCCACACTGTTTTCCAGAGCGGCTGCACCAGTTTACATTCCCACCAACAGTGTAGGAGGGTGCCCATTTCTCCACATCCTCGCCAGCATCTATGGTCTCTGATTTGTTCATTTGAGCCACTCTGACTGGCGTGAGGTGGTATCTCAGTGTGGTTTTGATTTGTGTTTCCCTGATGATGAGTGATGTTGAGCATCGTTTCATGTGCCTGTAGGCCATCTGGATGTCCTCTTTGGAGAAGTGTCTGTTTATGCCTTCTGCCCATTTCTTCACTAGATTATTTGTTTTTTGGGTGTGGAGTTTGGTGAGTTCCTTGTAGATTTTGGATAATAGCCCTTTATCTGATATGTCATTTGCAACTATCTTTTCCCATTCTGTCAGTTGCCTATTCATTTTCTTGATTGTTTCCTTTGCAGTGCAGAAGTTTTTTCTTGATGAGGTCCCAAGAGTTCAGTTTGGCTTTCATTTTGCTTACTGTTGGGAATGACATCACAACTATTTTTAAGGTCCATAGTCTATGTAGCAATACCTTCTCTGATATCTTCCATGCCTTTTTGAAGCCCAGTGATTAATTTTATGACAAATGTTCTAAATTCTTGATCAGTTATGTTGCTTATATCTGTTTTGACCAATTCTTTAGCTGTCACTTCTTCCTGGAATTTCTTTAGAGGAGAGTTCTTCCACTTCATTTTGGCTAGCTTTCTGTCTCTTATCAGTTTTAAAAGCTTGTTATGTGCTTTGCACCTATGAGTATTGCTATATTAAAGGAGGCTCATTGACTATCCAGGGCCTGTCCATTCAGGAAGTGTTCTTTTAATGGTGTCTCTTGGTCTTTCTTGTTGTACCTTTGGTTATTTTATTTCCCTACTCATAGTGATATTTGGGACTCTCCACCATGTGTACTTTGGCTTGTTTCTTGAGGTAGCCCTGGAAAGGAAAACAGACAGACAAATAGGGAACAAAAGCATGCAAACGCACAGACAAATGAAACAGGCAAACCAAAAGGAAAAACAAAAACAAAAGACAAAGGGCATTTTAAAAGCATAAAATCAACCTGCACACCTGATACTATTTTATTGGTGAATAAACGAATGAATGAGTGGCCTCATCTGGGTGAGGAAAAGTGTTGCAGAGACTGAAATTTGGGTAGGAATAATTCTCAGATTATGTGCACTGTTTTGTTTTTTTTTTTAATTAGTCATTCTAAATTTTCTTTTTTTTTTAATGTTTTCTTTATTTTTCAGACAGAGAGAGACAGAGCATAAGCGGGGAAGGGCAGAGAGAGTGAGACACAGAATCAGAAGCAGACTCTAGGCTCTGTCAGCACAGAGCCTGACGCAGGGCTCCAACGCATGAATGTGAGATCATGACCTGAGGTGAATCAGAGGCTTAACCAACTGAGCCACCCGGGCGCCCCTCTTTTTTTTTAACTTGTATTTGTAGTCTAGAAGAGATGAACATCTTAAGGTGCTAAAAGATCCACTTGTTCTGTTCATAAAATTATTACAAGCTCATTTATAGGAAACTTGAAAAGTGTGGCAAAATATACAAAAATAAAATTAAAGTTATCCACAAACAAAAAAAATAAATAAAAGCATAAAATCAGAAATCCCAGCTACAAGTAAAGAGCAGAGTGGAGGCAGTGCCGATGGAAGACCATAAAGAGAAGATTGACAGGGGTGAGGAAAAAGAGAAGTTGAACATTTATCAGGCAGAGAGACTAAAACTCTTAATTCAGGTAGAGAAAAAGGAGAATATGCAGGAGGTGAGGGGAAGAAAAAAAAGAAACACACACACACACACACACACACACACACACAAACAAAAAAACCCCGAAGATGTTGCCCGGAGAAACTATATGGTCTGATTATTCCAGAGAGAGAGAAAGGAAGGTAATGATGGAGATAAACATGCATCAAGTGAATGGATTATATATGCCTATTTAAGCAAACCTATAACCAGAATACCAGGTCCAGAGGAGGAGAGAGATAAGAACAAGATATGGGAGAATATATCTGAAAAGCAAGAATTGCGTGGCAATGCATCAGTGGTGATCTTGGGAGAGGGGCTGTTTCCATAACCAGGCTCTGGTAACAAAGCAGCTAAGCAGAGCAGATGGGTGTGGTTTTGTGTAGGCAGGTCTCCCTTCCACTGTGAGTTCCTCGACCTGCCTTGGCACTTGTGGGGAGAAAAATGGTGACCCCCACCCAGTCCCTTCTTGAACCAGGCATTGGAAAACACTCTTTTGGGTCTGATCTCACTGTGCCACGGGTGCAGCCAAAGTGGACCATATTTTATGTCCTACACCCAGCCTCGTTTCCAGATTTGACTCCATGTGCTTTAATAATACTGCCTGATGGGGCACCTGAGTGGTTCAGTCAGTTAAGTGTCGACTTCAGCTCAGGTCATGATCTCATGGTTCGTGGGTTCGAGCCCCAAGTGGGGCTCTGTGCCGACAGCTACTGAGCCTGGAACCTGTCTTCACATTCTGTATCTCCCTCTCTGCTTGCACTGTCTCTGTCTGTCTGTCTCTCTCTCTCAAAAATAAATTTTAAAAAATTAAAAAAATTTTTAAAATACTGCCTGAAATGTAATCCTGCAAACCAGGGCACTTCCTACAGGGGGATCGAGTAGGGGATTGGTTCCTCTTGAATCCTACTGTGACTGTGATTGCTTGGCACCCACCCAAAAAAAGGTCTCCGAAAGCTCTGTGGTTAGAGATGGGATGATACATCCCTCTCCGTCCTGGGCCATGTTTTATCTCTTTTCCAGGTACTAAGATTCCCCAGCCACCCTTTTCCTTCTTTTTGTGTCTCCACAGAGGGTCACCCTCCCCTGCATGCCTCCACGTCCTGGCCCATTTTTATCTTCCCCATTTCGCAATTACGCACCTATGAGCCTGTCTTCTTAGTGGACTCTGTCTCTTTTCCTCCCAGACTCTTGCAGTTCAGAGTCCTTTGGCTTCAGCCCTTCTTTGTTTGATAAATGCAGGTGGGAAGTACAGAACTCCTATTTCTCCACCATATTCTAGGTATATATATTTTAAATTATTTTTTGAGATAATTATAGACTCAATACAGCTGTATGGTTAATAGAGACATGTTTTCAGTTTCCCTCAATGATAACATCTTGCAAAACTATAGTGCAATACTATAACCAGGATATTGACATAGATACAGTCAATATACAGAACATTTTCATCAAGGATCTCTTACACTGCCCTTTTATAGCCACACACACTTTATCTTATGCCACTCCTTCCTTAAGCCCTGGTAACCACTATTTTTCTCTCCTTTCTTATAATCTTGTCATCTCAAGAATGTTATATAAGTGGAATCATAAAGCACATAGGTTTTGGGGGCTTTTTTTCACATATGATCCTCTGGAGACTTATTAGGTTGTTGAGTGTATCAATAATTTGTTCCTTTTTTTTTTTTTTTGAGAAAAAAAGTGCACAGCATGAGCAAGGGAGGAGCAGAGGGAGAAGGTGAGAGAAAATTCCAACCAGGTGGCTCTATGCCCAATATGGAGCCCAACAAAGGGTTCCATCTCACAACCATGAGATAATGACCTGAGCTGAAATCAAGAGTTGGAAGCTTAACCAACTGAGCCACCCAGGTGCCCCAATAATTTGTCCCTCTTATCACTGGGTAGTACTCCATGGTATGGATATACCACTATTTATTTAACCATTCACCTATTGCAGAACAGTGGGGTTGCTTCCACTTCTGTGCTATTATAAATAAAGCTCTTATAAACATCATATTCAAGCTTTACATGTAAATATTTGCCTAGGATAAATGTCTAGGAGTGTAGGTGCTGGGTTGTATGTAGTTACATATTTAGTTTAAAAAAAAAAACCTACCAAACTGTTTTCCACATTGGCTATATCATTTTATATTCCTACCAGAAATCTATGAGTCATTCAGTCTTTCCATATCTTCACTAGCATTTGGAGCCATTGCTTTTTTTTTTTTTTTTTTTTAGCTGAGCTAATAGGTATGTAGTGCTAGATCTTTGTGATTTTGCATTTCCCTATTGACTAATGATGTAGGGCATATTTTTATATGCTTGCTATCTGTATATATTCTTTGGTGAAATATATTACAGGTATATTTTTAAGTGTTTAATATGAGCAAAGTCTATCTACTCACTCTCCCATTCACTCTTAGGGGACTTGCTTGGCAAAGTTCCAGTCCCTGATGTTCACAAAAGGAAACCAACTTGCCCACCATGCTCCAGGTTCTCTTGCATTCTATTAGCTTGCCAGATTTTTCTTGTTTGACCAGAAAACACAATGCCTCTGTGACCAACCTGCTTTGTTCTCTATGCGGTTGGCCCTTCTCAACTTTGAATCTCTGCTTAAAAGTAACTTCTTTGGGAAAGTCTCTACTGAATTCTGTACTAAGTTCTCTCTGTTAGTCTCTCTTGTAGCTCTGGCTCCCCCCGCCCCCTTACGTTTACCTCAATCTGCAATTTTTCTTATCTTTTTGCTTGTCACTGTTTTCACTTACATGTTGTGTAAACTTCATTAGGCCAGGGATCTTATATCTTTTCTCACTTGAAGTCTTGGCACCTGGGCTAAATGCCAAGTATGTAATAAATCCTGACTTGGTGAATGAATGGGAATATTTCTTGTTATTTTATCCAGGTTTCAAGTTATGACAGACTTTTACCCCTTGAATGTATTTTTGTATCCTTTCCTTTTTAAATTTATCTATTATCATGATTATCGCCATCCTTAGGATTAAGCTAAGATAGGCATCACAATTTAGCATGTAAAGCACTCAATAGTATGAAGCTCCATTTTAGACTGAGTTGGCATTCAGCCACTAAGCATATTAGGTATATTTTTAATACAGAAAAAAAGTTATTTAGTGTATTATTGTATATTGTAAGATGCACAATCCAATTTCATAAAGTTAAAATATTTATGTACGATTAAGGCATGTAGGAATATACACTACAGTAGTGTTATGGGCTGAATTGTGTCTCCCCTCCACTTATATGTTGAAGTTCTGAGTCCAAGGATCTCAGAATGTGACTATTTTGAAGATAAGTTCTTTATAGAGGTATTTATTGTCAAATGAAGTCATTAGTGTGGGCCCTAATCTAATATGATGGCCGTCCTTATAAGAAGAGAAAATTGAGACCTAGATACACACAGAGAGAAGACCATGCAAAGACCCAGGAATAAGACAATCATTTGCGAACCAGAGAGAGGCTCAGAAAAAACAACCTTGCCAACACCATGATTTTGGACTTCTTGCCTCCAGAACTGTAAGAAAATAAATTTCTGTTTTTGAGCCTTAGCGAATTAATAAAAATAGTAACATAAGCAATATGTAATGGTAGAATTATAGGAATTTACTCTTTGATTCTATGCATTTTCTAATTTCTATAAAATGACCCACAAATTTTATCACTAAAATTACTTTAATGCTACCATGCTCTGAGCTGATAGATGAAGCTGGTTTGAGATAAACTAATGGGAAAATAATAAATGGAGAAAGAACAAGTTGGCTAATTATTCCCTTTATTGACATTGAGGAATCTGGGGGGGAAATTCACATATGAAGTTGCTTGAACTTTTAAGGTCTTGGTCAAAGAAAAGTATACTGAAGGTTTGGTCCTATGAACATATTGTGATCATCCAGGCAAGAAAGCCTGCATCTCTTACCTGGAAGAGGATCTTCAATGTGCTCTCTGGCACCGTGCTCAAGGGACTATACATGGGGCTTCCAAACCCTTAACGGGAGGCTCACTGAGCAAATAAACCACATTCCTAAGTAGTTACTTGAAAACAAATTCTAAACAAGGGCTTCCCCACGCCAAGAATGATGAACAGCAGTTCTGGATGCTAACCAGGTAATAGGTTTCCACAATCAACCTCTCACATCATTAGCCCAGTCAGTTTGATCATACATCTTCTTTCACTCCCTTAAATAAGTGTAATAGACCAAGAGTAGCCAGAGATGATTAGATAAAATATGTTGGACCTGAGAATCTTAATAAACTGGGCCAATCCTCAGAAAGGAGACAACTGGGATCCCCAAAATGCTTAGAGTAGTGTGTATGCAGATACGTGCATACAGAATATTTATAGCACTCTACCTCAGTCTGAAGTTAGAGATAAAAAAAATCCTCTGAGATAAACCAAGCCTAAAGTTTCTCATGCTACAAACAGCACTTTGGATTCCCTTGATAGGCCATGTCTTATATCTCAGAGGAAAATATGTTTAATGTATGTTCCAAAATTAATTGCTTATCTTACAACGTTGGGCTAGAAGTTAAAATCCTATCAGCACTACATCTGGAAAATATAAAGAGATTAACAGTTGGAGAAAGGGGTACTATAATTGAAAAGTAACTCAATCTCACCAGTGAATATTGTTTAATCATTACTCGATAAATTATTTCCTCTATTCATCATGCACACATACAGGTACTTGTTTTATAGTGCTTTGAAATTGATAAAATAGGGAACTGATTTATTTAAGATCCAGATGTAAAGGATTAGATATGTACTAAAGTATCATATATTTCTATGATATATATTTTTACTCTCAGACCTTACCCAAATTCCTGTACACTAAGTACTTTTTAAGAAACAAAATTGGATAGGACAGTCCCTGTTCTTAAGGAGAGCTCAGTCTGAGAGAAGAATGAGTCGCATGAGACACAGAGTTGAACAAGGGGTCTCAAGGCTGTGATCAGAGAATATTATCTTGCTCTCTCCACAACCTGTTCTGACTTGCTCTGTAGAACAATTCTTCCTTCTTCTTGGAGGAAAACTGGGACATCTCTCATGACTTCTCTGGTAAATTCCAAATAATAAGTCCTCTGGTCACTTCTAGAAAAATAAAAGCTTGTTTCAGTATTTATACCATGTCAAAACTCCATATTGCCTTTAAAGTTAAATATTCCCTTTCCTCCATCATGAGCCTGTTTCAGAGTCGTGGGCAACTTCTCCATCTCCCTCCCTAGGTCCCTGCCCCTTCTCTCACACTCACTATCCTCCCTCAGGCTCCCATACGGCTAGAACCTAAGATGAAGGCGGAGCCTGGGATGAGCTTAGAGGCAAGAATGGACGGCTGGCACTCAGGTAATTTCACTTGAGTTTCCTAAGCCAGGGAAGATGTTTTGTTGACAGTGTCTTCTGTGGGTTGTTTGGAGACCAACCCTGGGATTGCAAAGGAATCTCCTCTGACATAGGTGATCTGTCTTCTTTTGGGTGTCTGCTTGGATCTCTTCATTCAAACCCCAGGAATTGGTTCTTCCATTTCTTTGTTGGAGAAACCACCCTTTCAGGGCAGTCCTTTTGGGAAGAATTTGAAATAGATCTAAGCTGGTTTTCTCAGTCATGGACCACAAGGGACACTGACCTGTAAAAAGAAGTGCAACTGGATCCCAGTACTTGTTTGACTCTATTCTCTTGCCTCTGGATAATTACCACAGCTTTTTGCCTCTGGATCCTTCAGAAGTGTTTCACTCTGTCCCCCTAACTACAAAGGATATATATCAAATGCCGAACTCATCAAAACCTGATCAGTAAGCTTGAGGAAAGGGAAGAAAGCCTTCATACCACTTCCATGAGGTAGGGAAGATAAGCAACACTCTAATAACCATCTCCAAAGAAATTCTTTTTTTAGGTTCCAATTGATTTGTTGTTGTTTTAACTGAATTTTAAACTCTCACTTATATAGCCTGGATATTCTCATAGGGTAAAACTTGTGTCTAACCAACTCCTTTGCAATTTCTGCATAGGCATATAGTCCCTCAATGTGGATTTCAGGGTTTGTTGTTTTTTGGGCTCTCAGCAAAAAGACACAATCTCATTATGTAATGTTAGCAACTATATCATTAGCATAAGTGAATGTTATGATAGAAACATGCAAAAGTTTTGTAACAAACAATACCAGTCCATACAAGTAAAGTGGGGAATAGTAGGTTTCAAGAGAGGAGATTCTACCAAAGGAGAAGAGGACATCCCAGTTTTTCAACCACAGGGTTCATTGGGATCAGTTGGGGGATATTTGCTACAACACTGGGAATACTCTAATACTCTACATTTTTAACAACAACAAAAAAACCCCACTGCCATTTAATACTATAAAGTATTCTTGCTAGGAAAAGTTGAGCCTGAATTTAGAGTCTCTAGTGCAAGTGTTTATTTATAGGAAGTATAGGAATAGAGTAACAAGTTAAGTGATACCAACACAAGGAAGCAAGCTGGTAAATCTGGAATGGGGAACATTTGGTTGGACTGACTGATTTTCTGCAACAAGCCAATGAAGAAAATGGGGAGGGGGGCGGGAGACAAGACAACTATACATGCAAGAGATGCAATAATCAAGTGTAACATGTGGACCTTGTAGATAATGCCAAATAATTATTTATTAGGTATAACCTAGTAGTGTGGTTAAGTAAGAACATACTCCTTTCCAGTTTTTACTTACTTTTTTAAAGTTTATTTATTTATTTTGAGAGCGTGAGTGTGTGCACCTGTGAGCCGGGAAGGGGCAGAAAGAGAGATCGAGAATCCCAAACACGCTCTGTGTTGTCATCACAGAGTCCAATACAGGGCTCAGTTCCATGAACTATGAGATCATGACCTGAGCCAAAATCAAGAGTCAGTCACTTAACCAATTGAGCCCCCAAGGCACCCCAAGAACATAATTTTGTTTAAAGAGCTGAACACGGAAGTATGCAAGGGTGACACAACACAATGCCTCAGATTTATTTTGAAATATTTTAGCAAAGAAAAAGATAAAAAGGATGGTTAAGCTAATTTGGAAAATCTTGATCGTTGAATTATTGAATTTGGATTATGGGTGAATGTGATTCATTATTACCTCTAATGTTTATAGTGTGTTTTTAAAATTTATTTAAAATTTTTTAATGTTTATTTATTTTTTAGAGAGAGAGCGCGAGTGGGAGACAGGCAGAGAGAGAAGGAATCCAAATCAGGCTCTAGGCTCTGGGCTCTCAACACAGAGCCCAATGTGGGGCTCGAAGTCATGAGCTGTGAAATCATGACCTGACCTGAAGCAGGACACTTAACTGACTGAGCCACCCAGGTGCCCATAAAATTTATTTTTAAAATTCAAGTATAACTTACAATGTTATGTTAGTTTCAGGCATGAAATATCGTGATTCAACAATTCTATATATTACTTAGTGTTCACCATGTTAAGTGTACTCTTAATCCCCTCCACCTATTTCACCCATCCTCTCCCTCCCACCTCCCCTCTGGTAACCACAAGTTCTCTATGTTTGAATCTGTTTTCCTGTTTATCTCTTTTATTCCTTGCTCATTTGTTTTGTTTCTTATATTCCACATATGAGTAAAATGCTATGGTATTTGTGTTTCTTGGACTCACTTACTTCACTTGGCATTATATCCTCACACCACTACTTCTTTATCAATTCATCTATCAATGGATCCTTTGGTTTCTTCCATGTTTGGGCTATTTTGGCATAAATACTGCAATAAGAATAGGAGTTCATAGATCTTTTTGAATTAGTGTTTTTGTATTCTTTGGGCAAATACCCCATGGTGGGATTACTAGAACATATTGTAATTCTTTTTTTTTTTTAATTTTCTTTGAAGGACCTCCGTACTGTTTTTCACAGTGGCTGCACCAATTTGCACTCCCACCAACAGTGCATGAAGTGTTTCTTTTTCATCATATCCTCTCCAATAATACTTGTGTCTTGTGTTTTGATTTCAGCCAGTCTGACAAGTGTGAGCTGATATTTCATTGTAGTTTTGATTTGCATTTCCCTGATGATGAGTGACATTGAACATCTTTGTTAGCCATCTGTATGTTGTCTTTGGAGAAATTATCTGTTCATGTTTCTGACCATTTTAAAATTGGATTGTTTATTTTTTTTTGTATTGAGTTGAGTTCTTTATATAGTTTGGTTATTAACCCCTTGTTGGATATATCATTTGCAAATATCTTCTACCATTCAGTAGGCCATATTTCAGTTTTGTTGATGGTTTCCTTTGAACTGAATTTATTTATCAGTTCTAGTATTTTTTTTTTGTGACTTCTTTATGGTGTTCTGTATATACTATCATGTCACCTGCAAATAGTAAAAGTTTTACTTCTTTTTAGCAATTTGGATGCCTTTTATTTTATTATTTTGTTGTTGTTGTTGTCTGGTTCTTTTGGCTAGGACTTCCAGTATATTGATGTGAGAGTGGAATCCTTGTCTTATTCCCGACCTTAGAAAAAAAGCTCTGTTTTTCTCCATTGAGTATGAAATGTTAGCTGTTGGTTCTTACATGACTATTATTATGTTGAGGTATGTTCACTCTACACCTACTTTTTTGAGGTTTTTTTTAAATCGTGAATGGATTTTGTACTTTGTCATATGCTTTTTGGGGGCATCTTTTGAAATAATTATGTGGTTTTTATCCTTTCTCTGGTTGATGTGATGTATCATGTTCATTGATTTGTGAATATTCAACCACCTTGCATCCCAGGAATAAATCTTGCTTGATGTGGTGAATGAGTTTTTAAAATGTATTATTGAATTTGGTTTGCCAGCATTTTGTTGAGAGTTTTGGCATCAATGTTCATCAGAGATATTGTGCCATAGAACTCTTTTTTAGTAGTATCTTTATCTGATTTGGTGTCAGGGTAATGCTGGCTTCATAGAATGAATTTGGAAGTTTTCCTCCCTTTTCTATTTTCCAGAATAGTTTGAGAAGAATGGGGTATTAACTCTTCTTTACATGTTTGATAGAATTCCTCTGTGAAGGTATATAGTCCTGGACTTTTGTTATTTGGGAGGTTTTTGATTACTGATTCAATTTCATTGCTGGTTATCAGTCTGTTCAAATCTTTTTCTGTTTCTTCTTTGGTAGATTATATGGTAGATTCTAGGAATTTATCCATTTCTTCTAGGTTGTCTAATTCATTAGTATATAATTTTTCATAATCCTCTTTTATAATCCTTTTAGTGTTGGTTGTCATATCTTTCTAGCATTTCTGATTTGGGATGGGGGGGGTTGTCTTTTTTTTTTTTTATGAGTCTGGCTAAAGTTTTAACTACTTTGTTGATGTTTCAAAGTACCACTTCCTCATTTCATTGGTCTGTCTATTGGGTTTTTTTTTAGTTTTTATTTCATTTATTTCTGTTCTAATCTTTATTATTTTTTTCCTTCTACTGCTTTTGGGTTTTGTTCTTTTTCTAGCTCCTTTATGTTTAAGCTTAGGTTGTTTGAGATTTTTCTTGCTTCTTGATATAGCACACATCTATGTGTGTTGCTATACACTTCACTCCTAGAAGAGCTTTTGCTGCCTCTCAAAGATTTTGGACTATTGTATTTTTATTTTCTTTTGACTCTTTGTTTTTTATTTCCTCTTTGATTTATTGATTGACCCATTAATTATTTAGTAGCATGTATTTGTGTTATTTCCACATTTTTTCTTGTGGTTGATTTCTAGTTTTATGGCATTGAGGTCAGAAAAGATGCATGGTATGACTTCAATATTTTTAAATTTGTTGACACTTCTTTTGTGATCTATTCTGGAGAGTGTTCCATGTGCAATCAAAAGGAATGTGTATTCTGATGTTATTGCTATACTGAGTGCTTTCAACATATCTGTTAAATCCATCTGGTCCAGTGTCATTCAGAGCCACTGTTTTGTTGATTTTCTGTTTGGATGACCTATCCTCTGATATAAATGGGGTGTTAAAGTTCCCTACTGTTATTGTATTACTATTGATTACTTCCTTTATGTTTGTTAATAGGTGCTTTACGTATTTAAGTGTCCCCATAGTGGGTGCATAAATATCTACAATTGTTTTATCTTCTAATTAGTGTTTTCTTTATGATTGTATAGTGTCATTCTTTGTCTCTTGTTTCAGTCTTCACTTTAAAGTCTATTTTGTGTGATATATTGCTACCTAGGTATTCTTTTCACTCCCATTCACATGATGTTTTTCCATCTCTTCACTTTCAATTTGCATGTGCCTTCAGGTCTGAAATGAATTACCTGTAGTCAGCATTTTGATGGGTCTTTCTTTTTTTTTTTATCCATTTTGTCACTATGTTTTTTAATTGGAGTGTATAGTCCATTTACATTCAGAATAATTACTGATAGGTACGGAGTTACTTCCATTTTGTCACTTACTTAATGGTTGTTTTTATAATTCTTCTCTGTTTCTTTCTTTTTCTCTCTTCTCTCACATTTTTCTGGTCTTATTAATGATATCCAGGATTCTTTTCTCTCTTTTTGTTGTTTTCATATCTATTACTGGTTTCTGGTTTGTGGTTACCATTAGGTTTACTTATATACAACATTTTATATACATAGCAGTCTATATTAAGTTCATGGTGGCTTAAGTTTGCACCCGTTCAAAACACACTAAATTTTTACTTCTCCCTCCTCTCCCATTTTAGGTATATAGTGTCATACTTCATGTCCTTTGATTTGGTGAATCCCATAACTGATTTTTATGGATATACTTAATTTTAGTGCTTTGTGCTTCCTGCTTTTCTTACTCCTGTTATAGTCTTGATTTCCACTCATATAATCCATTTTAATATTTCTTGTAAGGCTAGTTTAGTGGTAAGGAATTCCTTTAACTATGTATGTATGTATGTATGTATGTCTGGGAAACTCTTTATCTCTCTTTATCTCTTTATCTCAATGATAGCCTTGCTGGATAGAGAACTCTTGGTTGCAGGGTTGTTGTTGTTTTCCTTGCAGCACACCGAATACATCATACCACTCCCTTCTGGCCTGCCAAGTTTTTGCTAAAAAAGTCAGCTGATAGTCTTGGGGTTTCCTTTGAATGTAACTGTTTCCTCTTTCTTCTTATAAAATTCTTTCTTTATCACCACTTTTTGCCATTTTAATTATGTGTCTTGGTGTAGACCTCTTGGGGTTGATTTTGTGGGGTACTCTCTGAATCTAGATATCTGTTTCTTTCCCTAGATTAGGGCAATTTTCAGCTCATATATCTTAGTTTTCTGCCCTCTGTTCTCTCTCTCCTTCTGAAATCCCTATAATGTTATTGTTATAATACTTGATAGTGTCTCATAATTCCCTTAATCTAGTCTTATTTTTTATTATTGTTTTTTTCTTTCTCCTGTTCAACTTGATTGCTTTCCATTACTCCTCCATGTCACTGATCAATTCTTGTGTTTCTTCTAGTCTACTATTTATTCCCTCTAGTATATTTTTCATTTCAGTAATTGAGTTCTTCATCTCTGATTCACTCTTTTTTATGTTGTCTTTCTTTGTTGAGGCCATCAAGATCCTCCAATCTTTTCTCAAGTCCATGAGTATTGTTATGACCATTACTTTAGATTCTCTATCAGGCATATTGCTTATCTCCATTTCTTTTATCATCTTGCTGTGATTTTTGTCCTGTTTTTTCATTTGGGGTATATTCCTCTGTCTCCTCATTTTTTTCTAATTCTCTGTGTCTGTTTCTCTGTTAGGAAAGTCAGCTATGTCTCCTGCTCTTGAGTGTAGTGGTCTTATGAAGAAGTCTTGTAGTGCCTTACAGTGCAATGTCCCCTGTTTATCAGAACCTGGTGCTTCAGGGGCATCCTCTATGTGTGTTGGGTGTGCCCTATTGTGGCTGGGCCATGTTTGCCTTTAGTCTAGTTGTCTGCAATGGTTCTCTTTGCCTGTTGTCAGCAGTTGGTTCCTGTGTTGTTGTTAATAAGCCCATCTGGGGCCACCTTAGGCTTGAGTTGGGTCAGACCAGGTGTTTGCCAGAGCTGTGGTCATACTTAAATGCAGGTCATTCTCCCTGTTTTGTCCTCTGACAGGCTTTTGTTGGTGGGTAGGGCCTGCAGTCAGACTAGGTGCCTGCCCCCATCCTAGTTCTGGGACCTCAGTGACAGTGGTTTGTGTGGTTATCTTACCCTCTCCACAGGGCAAGAGTCACTTTGAAGGGCTGCTGGCCACTGTTGGGGCTTCTTGCACAGGCCATGTTTGTGACACAGTTTGGATGTTCTCCTGATGAGAGTGGGTTGGACTGGGTGGGTCTAGAGGAGAGCATGGGAATGGGGTGCACTCTTAGCAAGCTAGGTAGAGAGTTTTTGTTTTGGTTCCCAAAGGTGCCCATGTGTCTAGGCTGCTGAATAGGAGAGGGAAATGGTGCCTGCCAGCTCTTTTGTTCTTGGAGCAGTCTCCTAATGACCCTGCCACTCCTGCCGACATTCTGAGATCAGAAAATATATCTCTTTCCTGCTTACTCCAGGCATTTTTCATGCTTCTGTGCTCTATCTCCATAGAGCTGTTTGTTATGCACTCTCTTGAAGGGAAAGGATGCAGTTTCTTAGTGCCCTCCAGTTCTCCTAGTGCCTAGTCATTTAATTTTAAAGTTTGAAGTGTTAAGCCCCACTAATTATAAAAGCATGTGATGTTAAGCCCCTTTGGTTTTCAAAGCCCAATGTTACAGGGACTTGTCTTCTCAGTACAAGTCCCTTGTGCCTCAGGTGCCTTGTGTGCAATCTGCTCCTCTTCCTTCTTACCCTTGTGGACAGTCTCGTGGATCATGGCTTGTTTCTCTCTGTGTCTCTGACCTTCCTACCATGTTTGATGTGGTCTCTTCTTTATGATTAACTATGGAGAGTCTGTTCTGCCAGTCTTGAGGTTGTTTTATGAGTTATTTACATAAATGTAGCTGTTATCAGGTATATTCATGAAATTAGATGAGCTTAGAATCCACCTACTCTGCCATCTCCCCCAGAAGTCTTCAAAAATGTTTTATAACTTTTTTCAAAGTTCATTTCCTGTGGTTCTCTACTCAGTAGGATGCTTTCCTCCTCATGATACTCCAAGGACCCTGGTTTTTCATTTTGTGGTTCTGTGTTATCAGGCTTCTGAGTTCTCTGGGTAAAGGTGGACAGAGGAAAAAGATAGTGAAATTTACATACTTCTGCTATTATCCCCATAACAAAAACTTATCATATGGCTTCATCAGGATACAAAGTAGTCCCCAGATGGACAGCTACTTCCAGCCTCTACTCTGTACTATGAAAATAGAGCAAAGATTCTCAGTGGATGGCTCATTATCTCTGCTTCATGCTGATTCCTGGCCTCCAACAACAGAGCTTCTGATTTAGAATGTGCAAGAAGCCTCAAAAATTTACTTCAAGTTCTACAGGTGCTTCTGATACAAGGCACATGGCATCTTCCATTTATTCTCCCAAGCCACGCTCTGCCCTTCCCCACCCTGTCCCATGCATGACTGACTGACATAAATGGCATCAAGGGGCTCCCATGCCCTGTGACTTCCAGTGGGGTTCAGCCAAAGATGAGCACTCATGGAGGAAGGAAGGAAGGAAGGAACGAATGAACGAACGAACGAACGAACGAACGAATGAACGAAGGAACGAACCAAGGAAGGAAGGAAGGGAAGGAATGAAGGAACAAAGGAATGGAGGAAGGAGAGAGACAGACTTAGGAGAGGAAATTTTGTTTTCAACTCCCTCTGTGGAATTGCCATCCTGTGGTTTTGCTTCCCTCCTCCAAGAATCATAGCTCATTCAACCTGCTCTCTCTATAACTTTCTGTCTTCATGTCCTGATAAAAGTTCCCTTCTCTCACTCTTTCCAGCCTAGGAACAATACCAGTGCCCCACCAGAATACTACTGTGTATGTGTAGCTTCTATATAACTTCCCATACCTTAAGAAGCAGTAATTTTACTCAGTTCTCCTCAATTCCCACCTGTTTCCCCTGGAATCCTGGGTAATACATGGAGGGCCCATGGATAACATTGAGAAACATCAGGTTAATGCAGGATATGCCACAACCTCTAGGGAACCTGAATGAAACATTTGAACTACAAGCTGTTTAATGCTGCTAAAGCAAATGTGAGGAATGAGAGTTGAGAATAATGGAGTGGGTAGGATTCACACCATAAAGGGCATTTCTGCTATGCTAGAAATTCTGATAATAGCAGTAAGGTTAATCAGGAGGCTTTACAGTAACTGAGGGAAGAAATTAATTTCAACTAAAAGATAATAAATAATAAGACCAGAGAAGATAATCAAGGTCCAGTTATTAGTACACAACCACAGTGTTACTAAAGCTGTACTTGTGGACAAACTAATCCATAGCATAGAAAAAAATGCCTCTGGAGAGAAAAACAGAAAAGGTAGCTAAAGGAAGATCCTGGTTTTAGGGAAAGAACAGGGAGAATGCGCTACCAGGACCATAATGTCCCTTTTACCATATATCTAACCTCTGCATTAATTCACTTCTCACCAAAAGGTTTTGTTCAAACTTTGAAGGTTTTTTTCATCCCTCATGGGAAGAAGATTGTCCATTGTAGGGTTATTTGTTATAGCAAAGAAAATGGAATTTTCTGTATATACTGTTTGCTAGCCACATTGCTATGTGAAATAAGAAATATCCAAAACGAAAAAGACTAAATAAAAATTATGATGAGAAGAAGTATTAGCTAAGCAGTATTAATGATTTAATATTGCAGGGGCCTAATGCTATTAAGGCATAAAATATTCCTAAAGATTCTTAATATATATGCAAAACTGGAAAAGACTCAAGGCAGAAATTTTATGTCTTCCCTTTCTCTCATTCTCTGCCTGGGAGCTGATATTGTTACCTCAAAGTAAAATAACTTTGTCTTGTTAACATTTGCATATTATTTTTAACCAGTTGCTTTAGGTTTTTTGCTTTTTCCTACTTCTTTCTGCCTGGGGTATCATAATTTTTTAAACAGAATTCAAAGAGCTGATATATGAATTTTAGGTAACATTTACCATCAACTTTGGCCTTACTTATAGTATATTTGGTAATATTCTGAATTCTTTCATTAATAAACTTTGGATTGTTTTGTAGTAGGGGAAGCAAAAGCCTGTTCACCTTCTTTGCTTCATGTTATGAGTATTATACATTCAATAACCTTTCCTAGTTTCTTTGACTCTAAACATTAAAGAACTTCTTGTCTCCTTTCCCTAAAGAGGGAACTGGGGAGAGAGATCATGATTTTAGCTTGAACTGGGGAGAGAGATCATGTTACCAGCATCATTTTACATTGGAACAATGTTTAGTATATTTCAAAAAAAACTACATTTTTTACTTGAACTTATTTTCCAAATCTTTAATTTGGCCATGGTATGTGACCAAGTGGAAATATGCTTTCAAAAATCAGACTGTTCCAAGATGAAACTTAATTAGAATTAGAATAGAAATTCAAATCATGTACCAGGTATGCCCACTGCTACTAAACATGTCAGTGCCTGCTTTACTTACATCCCTCAGTTTGTTCTTAGTATTTAAAAGTCTCTTATGGTTTGCCTCCCTCCCTCTCTCCAACTATTTTTTCCCTTTCCCCTCCCCTCTGTGAAGCTTCTCCTATTTCACATATGAGTGAAAACATATGGTATCTGTCCTTGTCTGCCTGGCTTATTTCACTTAGCATAACATGCTTAAGTTCCATCCACATTGCTACAAATGGCCAGGCTTCATTCTTTTTCATTGCCATGTAGTACTCCATTTAAAAACCTGGATATTGATACAGTTTATCTTGCCATGACAGGCCATGTTATATGTCAAGTTCTCTCTCAGAAACTGGAGCTACAAATTACTACCAAAATAAGGAGATAGGCAGAAGTTACTGCAGCTGAAAGACCATGAGGTAGAATTTACTGTTACCTGTCTTACAAACCTATTACCTGAGATAATTATAGCATCCAGAAAAGCCAAAGGAAAACACCATTCTTAAAAGCAAAAGTCCTTAGAAGATGCCTCTACAAACTCCCCCAGCCTTGCCCACTTCCCACAAAAATCACAAAGTGAAACTAGCTTGAATTAATGACATAACCTCGTCTAACCACCTGGCACCCAAAGGTGCCCTGTAATTTAAGGACACCTTGTATGCTCATCCTACATTTGGAGTGCATATTTTGAAATATGTGTATAAAACCACACTTAAACACTTAAATGGAAAATAAATGAGAAAATACATAATTACTAACCATGGCTTCTGGTTAACTCAGGAGAATTTCTGTTCTCAAAGCATTTCTATCATTCCAGACAAAAGCAAATAAATATTTGAGATTACTTGGGGGAAAAACTGAAAATTCACATACTCTTTTGTTCGAAACCTATATCATGGACCACTGTGCAGTTTGAGTTCTCTGGGATGCAGACTCCAAAATGGAGTTAACATCCAGGATATTAAGCACCCTTGTGATCCAGAAGTATGGAAGGGGTGGGGAGCAAGACTGAAAGAAGGAAGAGGTCTAACTGTGATACAGACTCAGCAACAGTGTCAACTGGGTCCATAGGGAAGCTCTGGAGCTATAATGTTCTTTAGTGATGTTTTCAGTTGGGCTCTGATAGCTAGTCCTGTATATTCCTTCACAAATCAGTCATTGGATGTGAGTCATGCTGGGAAAGGACATGACCTTCCCAGATGGCTCTCTGCAGCTGAGATAATCGCTGAAGTTCCCAGTCGCTAAAGACTGCCTCATAATGTAACACTAGTTCCCTGAGTTCCTAGGACTGTCCTGATTTAAGCACTGAAAAATCCCAGGCAAACCATGGTGCTTGGTCACCCTTCTGTCTCCTGACATCACTTCAGCTCCTGAGATGACAAATTTTTTATTGAACAGGTGTGTGTCCATCTCAACACCTTCACCAATTACCTAGGATTCTAGAGACCTCAAGCTGGAGTCCAGTATCTGCAAAAGTTCTTAAAAGATATAAAGGTATCTGCTGTGTTTAGATGATTGTACAACTGGACTTGCTTAAAACCAAGGAATGACCATATATCTATCTCCCAAAGAATGGTGGCCACACAAATCCAGATAATTTTGGAAAGGACTTACTGAACCAAGGAGATGACACAATGCCAAAACTTGCACTCTGTCAAATTACTTTGCATGTACCTTTCCCCATGATGAAGTCTCCTGTAGAGTATAATTCTTGTTCTCTGCTGAGCACAGCATATCCCTCTAAAACCAAGCAGGCTGACAATAGCAAATATGCATGGAAACAATTAGTCTATGTCAAAATCTAGAATAAGCAGGTTGTCTCAATGTCAAGAGACGACAAACTTTCTAGTTAAAATTTGCCATATGCCACAGGATGGTGATATTTCAGTGACTAGTGATGTCCCTCACCAAATTTAAGTTTACACTATTTTGTTTTAGTTTATTTACTCATTTTGAGAGAGAGAGAAAAAGAAAGCATGAGCAGTGGAGGGATATACAGAGAGAAGGAGAGAGAATCCCAAGCAGGCTCCACGCTGTCAGAAAGAAGCCCAATGCAGGACTTGACACTGGGAACAATGAGATCATGACCTGAGCTGAAATCAAAAGTCAAACACACAACTGACTGAGCCACACAGGCACCCCAAGTTTACACTATTAATGTTGAGGTTGTAATAGTGACCATATATACAAAAAACATGAAACAAAAACTAAAGGAACCATTTGATTTATTGGTTGAAATGGCAATATAACTGCCTTGGCCATGGAGTTGGGAATCTAGAAGAGCTTCACTCCCCTTCCCACCCAAGCATCCTGGTCTGACCCTTCCACTTCAGCCTCCATACAAATCTTCATACCTTAACCAAAAAACCTGTTTTATTCAGTGTATCCTTCCAGTTGATTGTCTATAAGAGCCAGATCATAGAAACTGAAGGAAGCAATGTTCATTTACTGGCAAATAGATAAGTGGCATCTGTGGCAGTTTAAAATAAAACTAATGCACCTCGATGTAAACTAGCAAACACTTCATTGATGGTACTTTAGGTTCAAGCTTACTAAGACACCAATAAATGAAACACTTGCATAACTGTGAAAGGAAGACATTTTCAACATAGTCCTATAAATGAGCTTTTGGGAAATGAACATTTAAAGAATCTTTATGCTATCAGTCTTGGGAATTAAGTGTAAAAATGAGTAGTACGTTGGCCATATTTGTCTTCTCAATTTTAAGATGATAGATATCCAAATAAAATCCTGCTGTACTGTGAGTGCAACTCAAAAGCATACTTACATGTGCAAGGATGAATCTGCAACTTTCATTAGGTTGGCATGTTTTTGTTGTTTTTCATGTCTGTGGCTTAAATGTGAACTTTAATTCCAGGACATAAATCTTTTTTAATGGATGTTACCCTACTGCTCATTGTAACTATATAAATAACTTATTAAAATCACTGCAGTAAAAAATTAGGCTTCCTATAACTTGAATCATTTTTCCACTTCCAGGTGGAAAATGAGTTGTAATTCAATGAATTTGGGTAGCAATTATTGCTTTTAAAAAAGAAAACTAAGGGGACACCTGGGGGGCTCAATCGGTTAAGTGTCCGACTTCCACTCAGGTCATGATCTCACTGCTCATGAGTTTGAGCCTGGGCTCTGTGCTGATAGCTCAGAGCCTGGAGCCTGCTTCAGATTCTTTGTCTACCTCTCTCTCTGCCTCTCCCCCACTTGCACTCTATCTCTCTCTCAAAAAATGAATAAATGTTAAAATTTTTTTAAAACAACGAAGTTTGACATTACACTTATATACAGAAAAAAATAGAATTGAAAATATTTCAAATTTGCATTTGGTCAGATTATGAGAAAACTTGAGAGAATATTGAAAGCCTATTTTCTGGTAAGGAAAGTAGAGACCAGTCTTGTCTGATGGCAGAACTTTTACTCATTGAGTTTAAGAGTGGGTAAAAATTGAATTTTCTAAAAAGTTAATTTTATTAATTGGTATCAGATAATTATATATTAGGAAAAGTTTTTTTCTTTTTTTATGTGGTAAAATACACATAACATAAAATTTGCCATCTTAACCATTTATACAGTTCAGTGGTATTAAATACATTCACATTGTTTGTCAGTGATCACCACCACCTATATAACACTTTTGATTTTGTAAAACTAAAACTCTACCTATTAAACAATAATTCCTCATTATCCCCTGCCCAGCCCCTGGCAACCACTATTATACTTTCTGTCTTTATGATCTTGATTGTTCTAAGTACCTCATATAAATGGATATAGTGGAATCTATACTATTTGGTTTCTTGTGATGAGCATACTTCACTTAACATAAATTGCTCAAGGTTCATCAGTGTTGTAGCACATTGCAACATTTCCTTTATTTTTAAGGCTTAAAAATATTTCATTGAATGGAGATACCACTTTTTGTGTATCTATTTACCTATCAGTGAACACTTGGGTTGCTCTCATTCTTTAACTGTGGTGAATACTGCTGCTATGAACATGGGAATACAATTATCTCTGTGAGATACTGCTTTTTAGTTTATTTAGTTATTTTGAGAGAGAGATGAGGCAGAGGGGTAGAGAGAGAGAATCTCAAGCAGGGTTCGCACTGTCAGTGCAGAACTCGATGTAGGGCTCAGTCCCACAAACTAGCAGATCATGATCTGAGCTGATATCAAGAGTTAGATGCTAAACTGATAGAGCCTCTGAGATGCCACTTTCAATTGTTTGCAGTATATGCCCAGAAGCGGAATTACTAAATTATATGACAATTCTACCTTTAATTTTCTAACTGCCATATGATTTTCTAAAGTGGTAGTGCCATTTTATATTCTCAGTAAGAGTGTATAAGTACTCCAATTTCTCCACATCCTCACCAGTACTGTTTATTTTTATTTTTAAACTTTTATTATTATTTTTAAAGATGTTACTTTTAAGTAATCTCTACATCCAAAATGGGGCTTGAACTCATGACCCCAAGATCGAGTCACATGTTGTACTAATTGAGCCAGCATGGTTCCTCAGTACCGTTTCTTTCTTAAATAGTAGCCATCGTAATGAATGAATATAATTTTTAAATGTAGGAATTCATTTAAAAGAAAACATAGAAAACAAAATAATGGAAAAAATCAGTACCACGTTTGGATAATATAGAAGAGAAAATGTAATAATAAAAATTATTCAGTTAAAATTCCCCAGATTAGTTTTACTGTAGTTTTACAACTACAGTTGTCAAAGTGATGTGTGAAATCATTAAAAAATATTTATAGTGTACAGTTATTTCTGTTTCTTAAAAACAAAACAAAACAAACTGGAGGCATCACAATTCCAACTTCAAGCTGTATTACAAAGCTGATGATTACATCAAGGCAGTATGGTCTTGAGACACATAGACCAATGGAACAAAAGAGAACCCAGAAATGGACCCACAACTATATGGTTAACTCATCTTTGACAAAGTAGGAAAGAATATCCAATGGAAAAAAAGACAGTCTTTTCAGCAAATGGTGGTAGGAAAACTGGACAGTGACATGCACTTTTTTTTACACCATACTCAAATTGATGAAAGACCTAAATTTAAGATAGGAAACCATCAAAATCCTATGGGAGAATACAGGCAGCAACCTTTTTCACCTCAGCCTCGGCAACTTCTTACTAGACTCGTCTCTGGAGGCAAGGGAAACAAAAGCAAAAATGAACTAATGGGACTTCATCAAGATAAAAAGCTTCTGCACAACAAATGAAACCATCAACCAACCTAAAAGGCAATGGGAGAGGAATTTGCAATTCTCCAGAATGGAAGAAAGTATTTGCAAATGACATATTAGATAAAGGGTTAGTATCCAAAGTCTGTAAAGAACTATTCAAATTCAACACCCAAAAAACAATCCAGTGGAAAAATGGGCAAAAACATGAATAGACACTTTTCTGAAGAAAACATCCAGATGGCTATCAGACACATGAAAAGATGCTCAACATCTCTGTGTTGAGTGAGGATGTTGGTGAGGATGCAGAGAAAGGGGAATGCTTTTGCACCATTAGTGGGGATGCAAACTGGTGCAGCCACTCTGCAAAACAGTATGGAGATCCCCCAAGAGACTAAAAATAGAGTTACCCTATGACTCAGCAATTGCACTACTAGGTATCTATCTAAAGAATACAAAAATGCTGATTTGAAGGGGCATATGCACCCTGATGTTTATAGCAACACTATCAATAATAGCCAATTTATGGAAAGAGCCCAAATGTCCATCAAATAGTGAATGGATAAAGAAGATGTGGTGTATATACATACATATATACATTCACACACACACACACACACACACACACAATGGAATTTGTAATAATACTCAGCTATCTAAAAGAATGAAATCTTGCCACTTGTAACAACGTGGATGGATGGAACTAGAATGTATTATGCTAAGCAAAACCAGTCTGAGAAAGATAAATATTATATGATTTCACACACACACACACACACACACACACACACACACATACACACACACACACACACACACACACACAATCTAGTTAAAGAAGGGGACAAGACATGAATAGACTTTGGTTTTTTTTTTTTTTTCAAAGAAAATATACAGATGGCTAACAGACACATGGAAAGATGCTTGAGTTATGTGTTTTTATCCATTCACCAGTCCCTGTCTTCTGATTGGAGAATTTAATCCATTTACATTTAAAGTGATTATATAGAAGGAGTAGTTTTATCTGCACCTCTTTGATCAGAAGCAGCAATCAGAAGTTAGAGCACAGCTCCCTTATATTTGGAAGACAAGATCCCCTTTGCTTATCCTGGCTCATGCAAACTGTGTAAAAGACAAGATCTCCTTTGCTTATCTTGGCTCCTGCATAGCTGCCTGCCATGTGGCTGAGTGTGGGGTATGGGCAGCTGCTACTGTGTTAGGAGCTGAAATTGAACAAAATTAATCACAATTTACTTTTCAAGCCTTCCCCTGGAAGTTGCAAACTTTCAACAAACTTGAGAGTTCCAAAAATAGTTATATCAAACAGATTCTGTCAGTGCAATTGTTGTCTAGGTAGGGAGACAGATTCTTGATGCTTCCTATTCTGCTATGTTCTCAGAATCCTTTCTCCTGGGTAAAGTTATTTTTAACTAAAATATTTTCCCTTTCCATTCAGATATAAATAATTCCTCACTTGGCACGAAGAGAAAATAATGTAAAACTTGTTAGACATGCAACAGAGTCTAAGCAAGTTGAGCAGTCTAGTGTATACACACAAAGTAAACATAGCTCACTATAATCATATCAAGTCACAATCCATTTCTTGTTACCAATGAGATTGCTATTAAGTTACAAAGTGCAGAGAAAGCTGAGTGGACCTCTGATTTAAAGCAGAATGGACATCCAAACAACTCACTTGGCTGGAACCAATTACCTAGATTGTCTTTCCAAGAAAAGACAATGAAGAAAATGAAAGTGGGAATAATCTGAACATGGAACTATTTGCTCTCTGCCATTTAAATTTTGTTGCTTAATATGTATTTGATAATGGAAGCTGAACAACTTATAGAAACAAATGTTTTGGCAATACAGGTTGCTTCTATCTCCTTAATTAGCAAATTAGAACATCTATCTGTGTGGTAAACACTGGGAATACAGAAAAAAATAAGAGTTTCTTACCTCAAGGAACTACTAGGGGAAGTAAACATATGAGCAGAATCTAAAAGAAGGGGCATCTAGAAGTAAAGATGGGGTTATAGAGATGAGCTTTTCAGGAAAGTCTCGTTTTCTAAAAACAATAACGTTTGATTAGTGTAAAAATAAGCCAAATATTCCTAAATTAAGGAACTGGAAAAGGGGTAGATTTCTAGCCAGAGAAAATGGATATTTGGGAAAAGAGAAGGTCCTGTGGTATAGTAGGAGCAAATAATACAAATGGAGATGTGACAAGAAGTGATGTTGAAGTAGTTGCTGAGCTCAGACCCCAGAGGCCTTGTAGGGCATGCTATTGAGCTTGGATATGATCCCCAAAACATGAGAGAGATAGGCTGTGGTTCCTGTGCAACTAAAGTCAGGCTAGGTATTTTTCGCTCTCTCTCTCCTATCTAAGAATGATTCTCAAAGAGTGGAGAGTGTAATCCTGTTCAAAGTTATTGTTAAAATTATTAAGCAAGAATAAATGACAGGGTATTTTAATTATCTTATTAATAAATTACTTATAATATCATATAGTTCATGATAGACTATGAGTGTGTATTTGAGGTGAGATTTTTGTAGTTGGTGGAAAGGCATTAAAGGATTTTTGTAGGGGGAAAGAAGTGGTAAGATTAAAGTAGTTCTATATTACCCTCCATACTTGGTCTTATAAATCATGTTTCCCAGGAAAATTCAGAGCAAGGTGGTCAGGGGTGTCTTTTTACAACACCAAACAGGGGTGACGACTGAGAAATCTTACCCTACTTCCCACCCTAGCAGGGCTGACTTTCCTTGCTCTCAATTTTCTCTTTCCCTGTCTTTCCCAGGAGTACTTAGGTTTTTCATCTACTTGCACTTTGACAAGAGAATGAAAGTTTCCATTCTTAATAAACCCACTAGGTAATCGTAGTAGCCTCCACTTTGAAATGGACAACCTCTTAACTCAAACAAGACAACTCTGATTTTAGGAATCAGTTACCAAGGCTACCTAGTCAGGGAATATTATGTTGTAGACGTGGGGTTGGCATAGTTGGGGGCAGGATTTCTTTCCTTGGGATCTCAAAAATCACCAGAGATAATTCTTGCAGTGTAAACCTCCAGCCTTAGAGCTGTTGAGTGTTCATGTGCTCAGATAGTTTCTCTTCCTCTTGCAGAGTCAGGGCTTCTTGGCCACCACTGTGCAGGAGTAGTAGGCTTTGAGCCAATAAAATACTGAAGAGTGCTATTTAGGCATTCACACATGCCAGATGATTGCTTTTATGCAGGGTGAACAATTGATCTGATAAAATGTCTTCTTGAAGCATCCAGGGAGGGCATGATTGGATCATGCAGTGCATGGACAGGAAATGTGTAGGCAGTGGTTGTATAGAATAAGATAAATGACACACACTAAAAGCTCTGGTAAAAATATCCTCATGGGAATGGGCATTTGATCATACATTTCTCTTCTTTGCTATTTAAAACTGTAGGGTGACAGATGGTAGGGCTAAACTATATTTAGTATCCAGATCTTTAAAGATGATATGCACTAAAGTGAAATGGAATGGTAGATGATTGACATTAAAAAAAAAAAACTCCTCTAACGTACATGTCACTGAATTTTAAAGAGCAAACTTTTCCTCCCAAGTTTTATCTATTTACATTAAGGATAAACACAGCTACCTGGGGTCCCAGATCCATTAAAAAGCTCACTGTTTTACGTGCCATATTTTGGACTCTAGATGGAAAAAGCCTTGGAATTCTCATGTATTATGACATTTGGGGATTTTTGAACTCCATTTCTAAGTTACACAATGTAACACTATTAAGAATCATCCATCAAAGTAAAGGTACCCTAGGGATCACCAACTAAGCAGTACATTATATCTTAACCATTTTTTAACCCAACATTTTAAATTTTAATCCAACAGTGTTCCAAATAGTACCAGTTAAAGGTGAAAGATTTATGCGATCTGAAGAGAAACCAGAGAATCAAATAGTACCAGTTATCACAGGACTCAAAAAATAAGGAAAGAAGAAAGAAAGAAAGAAAGAGAGAAAGAGAGAAAGAGAGAAAGAGAGAAAGAGAGAGGGAGAGAGGGAGAGAGGGAGAGAGGGAGAGAGGGAGGGAGGGAGGGAGAAAGAAGGAAAGAAGCTAAAGGAAACTGATTACAAGCTTTTTCTCTTATTTGGCAAAAATCAGCTTCAGACAATTTATAAACAAGGTTGTCTTTTACTGTATTAAGTAGGGTAGTTTTGAAGAGGGTTGCAAAGATGGTTATATCGTTTAGGTTACTGGTTCATTGTGGTCTTCCTGTTCCTGTGTGATTCTAATAACTAGTCTAATTCCAGATATGTACATGAAATCTCCTTTTTATTTTTTTGTACTAGACTCAGTTTATGCATCTTTCCAGATTTGCTCAGCCTCACTCCAAACTTTGTTCAATGGCCACTGCCATGATAGCCTCAACTCCAAATACCACCACTTGTCTCATAGTTTTCTAGATACATCCTGTTCCACAAAGCTATCATAGCCATGGCTATGGCAGCTCCACTGCACCGTTTGGTTTAAGCAGACCCAATGGAATATCTGGGTTATGCAGCAAGTTCCTGGTGTGGTCAAGTAACATAATCCACACGTAGATATGTTATTGCTCCACAGAACAAACAAAGAGAGGGAGGGAGAGGGAGAGAGAGGACCACCAAGAAGCAAGACTCTTAACTATAGAGCAAACTGATGCTTACCAGAGGGGAGGTGAGTGGGGGGATCTCTTAAATAGGTGATGGGTATTAAGGACGGCACTGTCATGAGCACTGGGTGTTACATGTAAGTGTTGAATCACTAAGTTTTACACCTGAAATTAATATAACACCATCTGTTAACTAACTGGTTTTTAAATAAAAATTTAAAATAGGAAAGAAGATGGAAGGGAGCTAATAAATTCAACATCCTTCCTCCTTATCCCTTAGAGGGTTTCAAGACCCATTGACACCCTTCATATGGACTTTTCAGATATGTCCCTTGTGTCTAAGCAACTCCCTGTGTGTTTTTTATGAAGTTATAGTTTTCTTGGTAATGTATCACCTTGTGTTTCTTTTCCTATTTCCCTGCTTCACTTCCCTTCCTCTCTTACTGCCCTACAAACTGTAGGGTTTGTACACTCTAACTACAGGTTTATATGTAAGCTTTGTTTCAGACTCTGTTTTCTAAGGCATTTATAGTTTCTATGTTCACCTTAGAACTAAATACAATTTTTTTGTAAGTTTATTTTGGTCATCAACTTTTTATTACTGTGTTTCTTCAAGATGGGAATGGAGAGAATATCCAGTACATGGTATTAGGGAAGGAATAGTTCAACTCTCTTGGGTATTTAGATCTTGGTTAAGGTCATTGCACCACCAAAAGCACTGCTTTTTAAATCCTAAACGTGATTTGGTAGCTTGAGAGAAAACAATCTTAGTGTTCTCTTTCAGGATGTAATAGGGTCCTTCCTTTTGAGATATACTTGGTATTGGTTTCCTCCTCCAGACTAAAAGTAGAATGCCTCAATTAGGGAAGTCCTTTGGGAGGTTGATAAATTTGAAGGGAAGAAAGTATAATCTTATCAGCCCTTCTTTCACAAGTGCTTGCGCTTAATCAACAGGTACAGTTCAAATTTCAATACAATAAATATCAGTAGATACAACCCACATAAAAAAAGTTATTTGGAGTTCTCAATAATTTGTAAGAATGAAAGGGAGTCCTGAGACCAACGAGGTAATAGATATCTTCAGAGGCCAACATAATCTGGAACAAAAAAAAAAAATTCAGTAACAGAGACTTCTGGTGACTGTGTCATAAACTTTTAGAGTGGATCCTGGTTAACCACTGTTGTTTTTTTTTTGTTGTTGTTGTTGTTTTTTTTTTTTTAGTTTATTGCCAAGTTAGTTTCCATAAAACAACCAGTGTTCTTCCCCACAAGTGCCCCTCTCCATGACCATCACCCCCTAAATCTCCCCCCCCTTCCCCTTCCCACGGTCCCCTGTTAGGTTTCTCCTGTTAGACCTATGAGCGAAAACATATAGTGCCTGTCCTTCTCTGCCTAATTTATTTCGTTCAGCATGACACCCGCGAGGTCCATCCACTTTGCTACAAATGGCCACATTTTATTCTTTCTCATTGTCATGTAATACTCCATTGTGTATATGTACCACATCTTCTTGATCCATTCATCAGGTGATGGACATTTAGGCTCTATCCATGATTTGGCTATTGTTGAAGGTGCCGCTATGAACATCGGGGTACATGTGCTCCTATGCATCAGCACTTCTGTATCCTTTGGGTAAATCCCTAGCAGTGCTATTGCTGGGTCATAGGGAAGTTCTATTGGTAGTTTTTTGAGGAACCTCCACACTGTTTTCCAGAGTGGCTGCACCAGTTTACATTCCCACCAACAGTGTAGGAAGGTGCCCGTTTCTCCACACCCTCACCAGCATCTACAGTCTCTTGATTTGTTCATTTTAGCCACTCTGACTGGTGTGAGGTGGTATCTCAGTGTGGTTTTGATTTGTATTTCCCTAATGATGAGTGACGCTGAGCATCATTTCATGTGCCTGTTAACCATCTGGATGTCCTCTTTGGAGAAGTGTCTGTTTATGTCTTCTGCCCATTCTTCACTGGGTTATTTGTTTTTCAGATGTGGAGTTTGGTGAGTTTCTTGTAGACTTTGGATATTAGCCCTTTACCTGATATGCCATTTGCCACTATCTTTTCCCATTCTGTCGGTTGCCTATTAGTTTTCTTGACTGTTTCCTTTGCAGTGCAGAAGCTTTTTATTTGATGAGGTCCCAATAGTTCATTTTGGTTCTTGATTCCCTTGCCTTTGGGGATGTGTCGAGTAGGATATTGCTGTGATTAAGGTCAAGGAGGCTATTTCCTGCTTTCTCCTCGAGGGTTTTGATGGTTTCCTGTCTCACATTCAGGTCCTTCAGCCATCTTGAGTTTATTTTTGCATATGGTGGAAGACAGTCGTCTAGTTTCATTCTTCTCCATGTTACTGTCCACTTCTCCCAGCACCACCTGCTAAAGAGACAGTCTTTTTACCATCGGATACTCTTTCCTGCTTTGTCAAAAATTAATTGGCTGTACATTTGTGGGCCCAGTTCTGGGTTCTCTATTCTATTCCATTGGTCTATGTGTCTGTTTTTGTGCCAATACCATACTGTCTTGATGATGACAGCTTTGTAGTAGAGGCTAAAGTCTGGGATTGTGATGCCTCCCGTTTTGGTTTTCTTCTTCAATATTACTTTGGCTATTTGGGGTGTTTTGTGGTTCCATACAAATTTTAGAATAGTTTGTTCTAGCTTTGAGAAGAATGCTAGTGCAATTTTGATGGGGATTGCATTGAATGTGTAGATTGCTTTCGGTAAAAATGGCATTTTAACAATGTTTATTCTTCCGATCCATGAGCAAGGAATGTTTTCCCATTTCTTTGAGTCTTCTTGAATTTCTTTCATAAGCTTTCTATAGTTTTCATCATGCAGGTCTTTTACATCTGTGGCTAGGTTTATTCCTAGGTATTTTATGATTTTTCATGCAATTGTGAATAGGATCATTTTCTTGATTTCTCTTTCTGTTGCTTCATTATTGGTGTATAAGAACACAACCAATTTCTGTACATTGATTTTTGTACCGAGACTTTACTGAATTCATGGGATCAGTTCTAGTAGGTTTCTGGTGGAGTTGGTCGGGTTTTCCATGTAGAGTATCATGTCATCTGCAAAAGTGAAAGTTTGACTTCTTTTTTGCCGATTCTGATGCCTTTTATTTCCTTTTGTTGTCTGACTGCTGATGCTAGGACTTCCAGCACTATGTTAAATAACAGTGTTGAGAGTAGACATCCCTGTCATGTTCCTGATCTCAGGGGGAAAGCTCTCAGTTTTTCTCCATTGAGGATGATATTAGATGTGGGCTTTTCATAAATTGCTTTATAATGTTCAAGTAAGTTCCTTCTATTCCCCACGTTCTTGAGGGCTTTTGTTAAGAAAGGATGCTGTATTTTGTCAAATGCTTTTTCTGCATCTATAGACAGGATCATATGGTTTTTATCTTTTCGTTTGTTAATGTGATGTATCAATATTGTGAATATTGAACCATCCCTGTAACCCCGGAATGAATCCCGCTTGATCATGATGGATAATTCTTTTTATGTGTTGTTGAATTTGATTTGCTAGTGTTTTGTTGAGTATTTTTGCATCTGTATTCATTAAGGATATTGGCCTGAAGTTCTCATTTTTTTTTTATTGGGCCTCTGTCTGGTTTAGGAATCAAAGTGATGCTGGCTTTGTAGAATGAGTTTGGAAGTTTTCTTTCTATTTCCTTTTTTTTGGAATAGGTTGAGAAAGATGGGTGTTAACTCTGCTTTAAATTTTTTTTAATGTCTTTTATTTATTTTTGAGAGACAGAGAGACAGTGCAAGCAGGGGATGGTTAGAGAGAGAGGGAGATACAGAATCTGAAGACAGGCTCCAGGCTCTGAGCTAGCTGTCAGCACAGAGCCCAACGTGAGGCTCGAACCCACAAACAGTGAGATCATGACCTGAGCTGAAGCCAGATGCTTAGCCAACTGAGCCACCCAGGAGCCACTAACTCTCCTTTAAATGACTGGTAAAATTCCTCTGGGAAGCCATCTGGCCCTGCGCTTTTATTCGTTGGGAGATTTTTGATAACTGATTCGATTTCTTCACTTGTTATTGGTCTGTTCAGATTTTCTATATCTTCCCATTTGAATTTTGGTAGTGCATGTATGTTTAGGAATTTGTCCATTTCTTCTAGATTGTCCAGTCTCTTGGCATATAATTTTTCATAGTAATCTCTGATGATTGCTTGTATTTCTGAGGGATCAGCTGTAATAGATCCACTTTCATTCATGATTTAGTCTATTTGGGTGTTCTCTCTTTTTTTTTTTTCTGAGGAGCCTAGATAGAGATTTACCAATTTTGTTTATTTTTTCTAAAAGCCAACTCTTGGTTTCATTGCTCTGTTCAACTGTTTTGTTTTCTTTTGTTTTGTTTTGTTTAGATTCTATATTGTTTATTTCTGCCCTGACCTTTATTATTTCTCTTCTTCTGCTGGCTTTGGGGTGCTCTTGTTGCTCCCTTTCTAGTTTCCTTAGGTGCTCTGTTAGATTTTTAGTGGTTGTGGGGAGAAGAATGGTGGCATCCCAAGTCCCCCTCAGACCACAAGATGCAAGCCACTCTTTTGAGTCCGATCTCCTTGTGCCACAGTGGGCCAAATTGCTTTGGTTTTCTAAGCTCCACCAGGTTTCTAAATCCTAGTCCATGCCCTTTAATGCTGCCACCCCAGTTAAAATGATCTCCTGCAGGTGGGTGGCTTTCTAGCCAGGATTGAGTAGGGCGACTGGGGAGCCAGCACTTTCCTGTCTCCACCTGGAGTCAGCAAGCTGCGGAGCCCAAGGGAGAACAAGGGGGATGAATTTATCTCCCCACACCCAGCGGCTATATATGGGATATTTGCATCTCTCCAACCCTAGTAGAGGTCTCCCCCTCCAGAGATCACTCTATGAGCATTTTTAGTCTCTCCTTCTCTTTCCCTTGGCTCTTTGAAGCTCTGCACAGCCATTCTGCATGGGGCCCTCCATGGTCCTGTGTCGCCTCTGGACACATGGCCCTCTGCAACCCTGGGCCACCTTTCTGGGCACTCTCCCTCCTGGCTCCACTTTGGGCCAGTGCTACCTCCCCTCAGAGACTCCAGTCCCAGTTCGCACTTACTCAGGCATTCATAAGGCTGTTATCAATAACGTGTCCCATTCTTGGGGATCAGGGTATTGTGGCTTTAATTCTCAGTTTGATAGTTGTGGGCAGGCGGAGATTACAGTGCTCCCTACTTCTCAGCCATCTTGCCACTAGTTAACCACTGTTTTATGGTTCTTTGCAATTTTCAAATAGCTGGTAAAGAGATATGTAGAGTTGCTATATATCACTATTTTTGTATATAATTATTTTTTTAATAAAATTAAGGAAATTGTTACTTTGGGAGTTTAGCACTTGGACATTTGTATTTCCAACCTCCTCTACTATAAAACTTCAGTGTTCTTGATGCTACTTTTTTTTTCCCATAATGTGCCACATTTGAGCTCCATGGCACACTGAGCTGAAAGAGCTTATGTCCTATATATATATCTATAGCTAAAATTTTGGTGTTTAGAGAGCAATGAACAGAACTATCACTCAGACTGGAATTTGAGACTCCATTTCCACTTATGGCTATAATTTTTTTAAAGATTTTATTTTTAGCAAGAGAGCACATGAAACAAGGGGAGAGGGGTGGGGAGAGAGAGAGAGAGAGAAAGAGAGAGAAGGAGAAAGAGAGAGAGAGGGAAGGAAAGAGAGAGAGGGAAGGAGAAAAAGAATGAATCTTAAGCGGCTCCAGGCTCAGCATGGAGCCTGACACAGGACTCAGTTCCATGACCCTGGGATCATGAACCTGAGCCAAAATCAAGAGTTGGACACCCAACCCACTGAGCCACCCAGGTGCCCCTGGCTATAATATAACTTTAAACACGTGGATATTATCCCCACATAAATATTTTCCCCTACCAAAATAAGTCATAAAGTTGAAGATCCTTCTAAAGTTTTTGCATACTTACACAAACACACAGGCACACCAAGCTGAGTTTTCATTTCCTGCCAACTTTTCTTCAGTTTTATTAACCATCTGCCATATACTTGGTGCTGCAGTAAGCTTTATGGAAACAGACATACACTCTGTCATTTTCAAATTGAGCAGTTCCAGTTCACCACTAGTCTAGCAAATATAATGTACCTTTAGTTTGCATGACTATCTCCTCACTAAAGTAAACTTCTCAAGGGCAAGGACTCTTACTTTTTTTTAATATCCCAATAAGCTTCTTGGGGTCCTAATAGTATGTCAAGTTGCTTTCAGCCACAAGTATCAGAGATACTGATCTGAAGGTGACAAATATTTGGAGTATAATTTTCTCAAGTAGCTGGTTGCAGAGTTTGATAGTTCAAGAATGTCATTGAGGAGCAGTCTTAACAGAGTCCAAAAGCAAAGAAGGATGTTCAAGATTCCTCCACTGGCCTCTCTTCTTTTATCAATTAGGAAAGCATTTCCCAAAGTTTTCCTTATGTCTCCTTGGTCATAATTGGGTCACTTAGCCATCCTCACTAGTTGCCAAGGAGAGTGGATAACTGAGTATCTGATATATTCACTCAGTTGAGAAAAGAAGCAATAAGGGAACTGAGTGCCCACTGGGCATGCAACCAACAGTATTTGTTACAAAGGAGTGTTAAATAAGGGCCTTGGGAAAAGATGGTAAAAAATAGACTAAAACAGAGGAGAACACTGACATGGATGATGAATATGCTTAAGATGATAGGAGTCAAGTCAAAGAGTATGACCATATCTAGATTCCCAAATCCTCAGTGAATCTGTGTTCATTTGAAAATTTGAAGGAAGATTCATAAGATGATAGCAATAATGACAGGCATAACAAGTACCTGAGGAAGTCTATCCGAATGGCTGAAGATCCCATTTGTGGACAGAGTACAACCAGGATATTGACACTGAGTTCCATGAAAAATCTGAAGGTCTTCTTGGAAAATGAGCAGATTCTTCTCAAGTGAGTGACTAAGAAATTGGTTATCTCCAGTTTTCAGTTAGAGAAGAAACTATACTAGTAGTCTATTTTGCTCTGAAGTACATAAGAAAGTTTATAGGAACAATAGGAGTTACAGTTGGCACTGGGGGTGGTTGAAAAAACAATTTCAAAAAGAATGTAGCTTGCAGGGTAAAAGACAGAAGTAGGCAGGAAGGAAATTGGGATAAACACATGGGCAAAAATCAATTTCCTATAAGGTTTCTACTCCAGATCCTGGAAGAAATTCAAGAGAATGAGAAATCAAGATAAAGAGGAAACTAATGGTTAAATGTAACCAGCATTGTAAGTTATGACACTATAGTGTAAGTAAACCAACTTTGACTGTTTTGGTTTTTTTTTTAATGAGGAGGGATATTGAACAGACTCTAGGGTTAAGACGTCAGCTGGAACTCAGAAAGTGACAAGAATCTAAGTCTGGTAAACTCCCAGAACTGTTCCATCTCTGTTTCTATGTATTCAAATAATTTTTCTCTGCTCTCCTAGGCTATTGATGGAATACAGCCATTCCTCACTTCTTAGGCTTACAAGTTATATTTCCATCCACCCACTAACATGCTGACTTAATTCCATCTCCATGGAGAGCATCTGATTGATCCTTTTTGGATCAAATGGGGTTTACACAGCCTCAACTAATGCTGGGGAGATAACATTATGTAACATAAGTATGACTTCCAGGAACTCACCCCTAAAATGGGAAAAAGAGACAGTTTCAGGGAAAAGGGGGATTATTATGTACTATGCAGATATCCTAGGTATCTATTATGGTGCTGAAGCCAGAGATATTTGGTCTACTATGACTTGGTAAGGTTCTGGTCTCCAGGTGCAACTTTAGTCTATCCTATCCTCACATTAGATTTCATGTTTTGTTCAGTTCATACAAGTGAGTGACCAGGAGAAATAGAACATGGAAAGGCAAGTCCAACTCCCAAGAGTTTGCCATCTATGTTATGTAGAAGAGATGCTTGGGTGAAAGAGCCAAAAGAGAGGTTAGAAGGAAGGAAAGAACTATATAAACATCAAGAACAGAAATGATACTGTTTTCTTCACCAACAAAGATCTATAATGGGGCAGTTCTCTTTACTACAGAAAAAGAATATGTCTGTCTCACCTTAAGCATCACAAAATATGCTACAGGCAGAAAATGTTTTGGAAGAAGTCAAGAGTTGACTCTATAATTTTGAAGGTGTCTTTTAGGAAATACCATAGGAAATGAGGAGTTGCGGCAAGCCAGCAGAGAAATAGGGAGTTCCGTACTTTCCACCAGCATCTCTCAAACAAAGAAGGACTGAAGCCAAAGGACTCTGAATTGCAAGAATCTGGGAGGAAAAGAGATGGAGTCCACTAAGAAGACCGCTTTAGAGGTGTGTGATTGCGAACTGGGAAAGATAGAAATGGGCCCAGACACAGAGGCACGGAGGAGAGGGAGCTCCCTCTGTGGAGAGACAAAAAGAAGAAAAAGGCTAGGGAACCTTAGAACGTCCCTGGAAAAGAGAAAAAACGTGGCCTGGGATGGTCTCTCTAACCGCAGGGCTTTCAGAGAGAGAGAGTATCTCTAACTGCGGAGCTTTTTTTGGGCTGGGTGCCAAGGAATCACAGTCACAGTTGGATTCAGGAGGAACCAGTCCCCTACTGGATCCCAGGGTAGGAAGTACCTGGCCTGTGGGATTACATTTCAGGCGGCATTATTTAAGGCACATGGAGCAAGATCTGGAAAAAAGGCTGGGCATCGGACAGAACAGGGCCCACCTTGGCTGTGCCCATGGCACAAGGAGATCAGATCCAAAAGATTGGTTTTCAATGCCTGGTTCAAGAAGGGACTGAGAGGTAGCCATTTCCTCCCCACAACCATAGCAAAAAAATATTTTAATTTTAAATTTAGAAAAAGAGAAACACCTTGGAAGAGGTCCACTAGATCTGGTAAGATAGCATAAAACAGTAGAAAGAACCCTGATTTTTTTTTTTAAAGTGTGCTCTTGGTTTTTTTTTTTTTTTTGTAACTTTATTTTTTATTTTTTTTAGAATATAACACTATTTTTTTAAACATATGCAATTATTTTCCATCATTTACAATACAGTAGTTACAATGACACTCCAAATGGATAAGCAAAGTAAAAAATCAGAACCCCAACTTCTATTTCATGTAATTAGACTTATACAGAAATTAGAAGGTTAAGTACCAACTAGTTAATCACCTAATTTCACAGCTATCTGAAGTGGCAATCATTATATAGCAGCCTATCTATGATACATTCAAGATACATGATACAATTTATTACTTGCCCATAAGCTAAAACACAGCCTGCTTAATACCTTTCCTTAAATTCCACCTCTATACTACAATATTTTAAATGAATATGCTAGACTTGGAATTCTAGCTGCACAACTTGTTACACTGAGCAAGCACTTATTTTTTTTTCTTTGCAAAAATTTTATTATATTTTAAATTTTATTTAAGTCCAAGGTAGTTAACATATAGTGTAGTAATGGTTTCAGGAGTAGAATTTAGCGATTCATCACTTATATATAACACTCGGTACTCATCCTAACAAGTTCCCTTCTTAATGCCCATCATCCATTTAGTCCTCTCCCCCACACTTATATTTTTTAATTAAAAAAAGCTAATGACAGACAGATTTAGATCTTTTTGACTTCTCATGGTTGTGAGGATCAATTAATTAGCATAATTGCAGATGGGAAAAAGATGAACTCAATGCAAATGTTAGCAGTGACCCAGAAATTGGAGGAGAAATGTTCATATAACGGTGACTTAGCTAATAGTCACTCATATAGCAACTAAATGCCTTGGGCACTGGGGAAATGGAAATGAATGGTGAGTACTAAAAGTGCAGGGCCAGTCACATTTAACATAGATATCAGTTCTGAAACTCTCCTATATAAGAAGCACATTCCTTAATCATCAGGCAGGCCTCTTTGCAGGATTTATGGAAGCACAAAACCAGATAGAAACACTTGCAAAGTTGCGTGGTTGATAGGGGGCCAAGTTGGTCTAAACTCTAAAGACCTCACAGACCATGCTGTTAGTTTGGAAATAGAGAATTCTGACCCAAAGACTAGACTTTGGGGGTGGAGAAAAGCCCTTACTCAATGTTGCTGAACCCACTATGCTCGGAAGCCTACGTTGGGAGGGTGATGTCTTAGAAATAAGCACTCAGGGACTTTTTGTTTGGTGTACATCTGTTTGATCTAGAGGTCAGCAGGGCTACTACAGGAACATCCAAACACAAACAGGCTTGCAATCTGCAAGGAAGAACCTTGCAGGAAATCTGCTAGCTAGTTTCAGCTCTTCCAGGAGCTAATTTGGTTTTATTAGGCAAGCCCTTTGAGTCCTCTCAGGATCAAGCCATCTACATGTCTTAAGTTAAATTTATAGTCAAGAATACAGGGTCTTTGTTTAAATGATGTGATATTGTAGGCAGACAGAGCTTGAACTATTGAACTGTCCAGGCCAACAGAACACTGCAATTCCCTGACTAGTCTGTTAGCCAGAAATATGGTCCTCTCTGAGAGTATTCAGTTCAAACAGTGTTATATAGCAAAACTCCTCAGGATGCTCTTATCCCACCCCCTGACATCTTAGCTCCCTTCCAGCACCCCAAGCAGTGGGGACATCTTGGGGACCAAGATGGTCAGTGAATGATATAATCACTGGACAAGGATGGACCCAAGCAAGCATGCCTTATTTTATTTTATTTTATTTTAAAGGTTTCATTTAAATGTTTATTTATTTTTTTTCCTCCATAATATTTTATTGTCAAATTGTTTTCCATACAACACCCAGTGCTCTTCCCCTTAAGTGCCCTCCACCATCACCACCACCTCTTTTCCCCGCTCCCCCTTCCCCTTCAACTCTCAGTTCATTCTCAGCATTCAATAGTCTCTCAAGTTTTGAGAGAAGCATGCCTTATTTTAAAAGAGGAAAGAAGCAGGAAGGATTAAAGCAGGAGAATTGGGGAAGAATGAAATTTATGTTTAGAATAAAGGTCTTAAAATCCGCTGTGAGCCAAAAGGGGAATCCCACTCTTTTTGCATGAACCTAGTTCCTCTTTTACATATTTGGGAGGACGATATAATTAGCTGAGGACACTGAGCAACCTCAAGGAAGACATTTGGAAGTCCCCTCTGGCCCCCATTTCAAAAGGAGGCTCTTAATTTGGTTCAAAGTTCTTACCACAAATGTGCTGAATCAGGCCCTGGGTGCCTTCTGTCTGCCAGCAGGAATGGGACTCTTCGAGGTACCCATTAGCAGGAAGCCTAATTCACTTTCTGGTAAGAAAAACAAAGGGAATGACCTTAGATTTTGGATTATACAAGCATGCTCAGTTAATTATCTGTCAAATGCTTGTTGTGCAGTTGAACTTCTGCCTCAATCATTGCCACCTCTTTGCCAATCAAGGGGGTATATCCTCATTAAAAGAAAAATGTGTTAAGCATCAAAAGAAGAGGCAATGAGAGTCAGACCAAACACTCCTTTAAAAAAGTCTTGTTTAAATCACTATCTAAACATTGAAAATTACATTAACATGACTTTTGTTTCTATCCCATATCATCAGTCTGAGTATTGTCTATCTGCCCAAAGACTTATGGGAGAACAGCAAAAAAAAAATATGCTTCCAAACTAGTAGGAAATTAGAATGAGTTTCACAGACTGGGAAAGACTGCAAAGAAAAGTTGATTGGTAGTACCCAGGCAACCTGAAAAGGACCTTAGCAGATTTATGTAAATGTGGTGGTAGGTACATGGACCCATCCAAATCTGAAAGAAAGTGTTCTTCTGGGAGCAAGTGTATATCCCTGTTATATTAAGGGATGAAACCACTGTTCTACTTGGAAGAAAAAGTATCATTTGCAGTAACAAATTTAACTCCTAAATTAACCAGAGTATAAGTGGTCCCAGAATATTAAATTATGAAAATGAGAGCAAGAGATCATAACTTCCCACTGGGGCAACCGATATCATAGTTTTGCTCATATTATGCATTCTTAATTCCTTTGTGCTATCTATATTAAGCACTATACTTGTGGGATGTTCCTTTGTGCTATCTATATTAAGCACTATACTTGTGGGTTGTTCAGGAATGACATTTTGTATGAGCCACCTCCATCAAACTTTGTGCCCATTATGGTCATTATGCCCACCTTGTTCAGAGTGTTAAACGTGGCCACTTAGCCTCTGCTCTTCTGGGATACCATCATCCCTATTGCTTCCAAGGAGCCCAGTTCCACAATAGCTTCCATTACTGGCAGTTCCAGCTCAGAGAGGATAGTTTTTCATCAATTCTAGTGCCCTCTCACCAGACCTTTCTTTAACACCTTATGAAACAGTGTCCTATAGACCCCGATGAAGACCATAATTAGCTCTCATAGAGTAGATTGTGGCCAACTCTTATGCAGTACATCCATTTTAGTGTGATTCCCTCCTCAATAGTCTGTCTAGGCAGTTCTGGCATCTCTACTTCATTTTATGTGGACCATCACTATTATTAAGCTTCCAAAAGTCAACCCAGGACTGTTACTCAGGGTCCTTTCCAAGGACTTAAGTCAAGTCTCAAGGGAATGTACTTTATTATGACAAACTCCCTCTTATCTAGATTTATTTCTCCTCCAGCAGACCCAGCACCCTCAGGATCCATTCACAGGCATGCTTTCCTAGTTCCTGACTGCTTGTTAGCCAGGTCCTGCAATTTCTTTGATATCGCTCACCTACTTTAGCAGATCCAGCACTTACTCAGGAAGGTTCTGCTAAGTTTTGAACTAATTACAGGCTGCTGGATAGGAGGTTAAGTGAGGTACAAGTGTTGATGAGGACACATGTCTTAACAGGTATGAGTCTCAGTTGAGGCTTCTGCATAGTCTTCAAGCAAGAGAGAGCCCTTCCTTCCAAGAATGAGTGCAAACAACTTCTGCAAGCTCAGAGGATCAGGAGATTTCAAGCTTCTCAAGTCTATCTCCCCAGATTTCACTATTCCAAATCTCGAAGGCTTACTCCTTCCAATAGGGCCAGAACTTTGGCATGGGGTTTTTTTTTTTACCAGACTGGAAATCCAGTCTTTTATGAAGTTATACTTCTGTTAAAGTTAACTCCTTTACCTGATCTTCAGATGTTAGGTTCAGCAAAAGACTGAGGCAAAAGAAGGACTTAGAGTACAAAATTTAAGGAGGTGCTTATTCTCAGAGTCTTGACTTTGTACTAGCAGAACCACAAGTTAAAGTGTCTCCTAAAATTTTGTACCCTAGGTGCTTCATTTGCTTCACCCTAGCCTTGACACTGTTCAGCTGTTTCTGCCTTTCATTTACAGAAGATATGGGTCTTTTATTTTCACTTTTTAACATTGAAGTGTAGTTGACATACAATATTATATTAGTTTCAGGTGTCCAACAGTGATTTGACATGACAAAATGCTTACCATGATAAGTATAGCTGCCATATGTCACTATAAAAATTATATTATTGATTATATTCCTTATGCAGTATATTATATCCCTGTGATTTTTTTATTTTGTAACTGGAAATTTGTACCTCTTAGATCCCTTCATCTATTTGGCCCAGCTTTCTCACCCCCTACTTTCTGGAAACCACCATGTTGATCTCTGTCTTTATGAGTCTGCTTCTGTTTTATATTGTTTGTCTTGTTTTTTAGATACTACACATATATGGAATCATATATATCTTACTCTATCTGACTTAATTCACTCAGAATAATATCTTCTATATCCACACATGTTGTTGCAAATGGCAAGAATTCATTCTTTTTTATGGCTGGATAATATTCTATTGTACATATATATGAAGTAATTATTTTTTTAAATAATTTGTTAATGTTTGTATTAGAGAGAGAGAGAGTGAGAGAGAGAGAGAGCAAGCGAGCGAGCGAGCAGGGAAGGGGCAGAGAGAGATGGAAATAGAATCTGAAGCAGGCTCCAGCCACTAAGCTGCTAGCACACAGCCAGCCGTGGGGCTTGAACTCCTGAGCCAAAAGATCATGACCTGAGCCAAAGCCAGAAGCTCAACTAATTGAGTGACCAGGTGCCCCTATATATCGCAATTCTTTATTCATTCATATATCAATGGACACTTAGGTTGCTTCCATATTTTAGCTACTGTAACTAGTGCTTCAATAAGCATAAGCATGAATCTGTTTTTTCAAATTAGTGTTTTTATTTTCTTTGGGTAAATACCGAGAAATGGAACTGCTGGGTTGTTTGGTAGTTCTATTAATTATTTTAGGAACCTCCAGGCTGTTTTCCACAGTGTCTGCAATTTAAATTTCCACCAATAGTAGACAAGGGTACCCTTTATACCACATCCTTGTCAACATTTGTTATTTCTTGTCTTTTTTTTTTTTTTGGTCTATTTAATGCTAGCCATTCTTGCATATATGAGATGATATTTCACTGTATTTCACCCAACACATCACTAGCAACCTTCAGTTTGTTCTCTATAGTTGAGTCTCTTACAGTTTGTTTCCCTCCCTGTTTTTATCTTATTTTTGCATCCCTTCCCCTATGTTTATCTGTTTTGTTTCTTAAATTCCACATGAGTGAAACCATATGATACTCGTCTTTCTCTGATTGACTTATTTTGCTTAGCATAATACACTCTAGTTCCATCCACATTATTGCAACTGGCAAGATTTGATTTTTTTTGTCACCGAGCTATATTCCATTGTGTGTGTGTGTGTGTGTGTGTGTGTGTGTGTGTGTGTATACCACATCATCTCTCTCCATTCATCAGTTGATGGACATTTGGGCTTTTCCATAATTTGGCTATGGTCTATTGTGCTACTATAAACATCTGGGTGCATGTGCCCCTTCAAAGCAGCATTTTTGTATTCTTTGGATAAATTCCTAGTAGTGCAATTGCTGGGTCATAGGGTAGTTCTATTTTGAAGTTTTGAGGATCCTCTATACTGTTTTACAGAGTATCTGTACCAGTTTGTATTCCTACCAGCTGTGCAAAAGTGTTCTCTTTCTCCACATGCTTGTCAACATCTGCTATTACCTGAGTTGTTCATTTTAGCCATTCTGACAAATGTGAGGTGATATCTCATTGTGGTTTTTATTTGTATTTCCCTGATGATGAGTGATGTTGAGCATCTTTTCATGTGTCTGTTTGTCATCTGGATGTTTCCTTTGGAAAAGTGTGTATTCATGTCTTTTGCCCATTTCTTCACTGGATTATTTGTTTTTTTGGTGTTGAGTTTGAATAATTCTTTATAGATTTTGGATACTAACTCTTTATTTGATAGGTCATTTGCAAATATCTTCTCCCATTCCGTTGTTTACCTTTTAGCTTTGTTGATTGTTTCCTTTGTTGTGCAGAAGGTTTTTATCTTGATGAGGTCCTAATAATTGATTTTTGCTTTTCTTTCCCTTACCTTCAGAGACACATCAAGTGAGAAGTTGCTGAGGTTGAGGTCAAAGAAGTTTTTGCCTGTTTTCTCCTCTAGGATTTTGATGGCTTCCTGTCTTACATTTAGGTCTTTCATCCATTTTGAGTTTATCTTTGTGTATGGTGTTAGAAGGAGTTTCCCAACACCATTTGATGAAGAAATTGTCTTTTTTCCATTGGATATTCTTTCCTGCTTTGTCAAATTAGTTGGCCATACATTTGTGGGTCCGTTTCTGGGTCTTTATTCTGTTGCATTGATCTACATGTCTGTTTTTGTGCCAGTACCATACTGTCTTAATGATTATAGCTTTGTAATACAGTTTAAAGCCCAGAGTTGTGATGCCTTCTTGCTTTGGTTTTCTTTTTTCAACATTACTTTGGCTCTTCTGATTCCATACAATTTTAGAATTGTTTTTTCTAGCTCTGTGAGAATTATTATTTTGATTATTTTGATAGGGATTGCTCCGTTTACTTAAAAAATGTTTGTTTATTTTGAAAGAAAGTGAGTAGGGAAGGGGCAGAGATAGAGAGAGAATCCCAAGCAGGCTCCATGCTGCAGGGCTCGATCCTCCAACTGCAATATCATGATCTGAGCTGATATCAAGAATTGGATGCATGGGGCAGCTGGGTGGCTTAGTTGGTTGAGCGTCCAACTTTGGCTCAGGTCATGATCTCACCGGATGGGTTCAAGCCCTGCATTGGGCTCTGTGCTGTACAGATCCCGGAGCCTGCTTTGGATTCTGTGTTTCCCTCTTTGTCCCTTCCCCATTCACACTCTATCTCTCCCTCTCTCAAAAATGAATAAATGTTAAAAATTAAAATAAAAAAAGGAGTTGGATACTCAACTGACTGGGCCACCCAGGTGTCCCAGGTTCTCTGCTCATTTTTAATCATATTATTGAGGGTTTTGGAGTGTTAAGTTGTATGAGTTCTTAGATATTAACTCCGTAAAAGATATATCATTTGAAAATATCTTCTCCCATTCAGTAGGTTGCATTTCATTTTGTAAATGGTTTCCTTCAAAGTTCAAAAGCTATGATGCAGTCTTAATTGTTTGTTTTTGGTTTTGTTGCCCTTGCCTAAAGAGAGATATCCAAAAATTATTGCTAAGACCCATGTCTAAGAGCTGCCTGATTATATTTTCTTTTGGGAGTTTAGTGGCTTCAGGTCTTACATTCAGATATTTAATCCATTTTGAGTTTACTTTTGTGTATGGTATAAGAAAGTTGTTAGTTTCAATCTATTTCAGGCAGCTGTCCAGTTTTTCCAACACTGTTTGAAGAGACTGTCTTTTCCCCACTATATATTCTTACCTCCTTTTTCATATATTAATTATTAAGTGTGGGTTTAATTCTGGGGGTTCTATTCTGTTTGATTGATCTATGTGTCTATTTTTGTCCTAATGTCAGATTGTTTTGATTACTACAACTTTGTAGTAAAGTTTAAAACCTGGAATCATACCTCCAGCTTGGTTCTTCTCTCTCAAGATTTCTTTGGCTATTCATTGTCTTTTCTGGTTCCATACAATTTTTAGGTTTGTTCTAGCTCTGTGAAGAATGCTGGTGTTATTTTGATAGGGATTGCTTTGGGTAGTATTGACATTTTAACAATATTTGTTCTTCCAACCCATGAGAATGAAATATTTTTCCTTTTTTTTGTATGTGTGCATGTCTTCTTCAATTTCTTTCATAAGCTTTCTATAGTTTTCAGTGTATAAATTTTTCACCTCTTTGGTTAGGTTTATTTCTAGGTATTTTATGGCTTTTGGTAGGATTGATTCATTGGTTTATTTTTCTGTTGCTTCATTCTTGTTCTATAGGAATGCAACAGATTTCTGTGCCTTGATTTTATATCCTGCGACTTTGCTGAATTCATGGATCAGTTCTAGCAGTGTTTTTGTTGGAATCTTTTGATTTTCCATATAGAGTATCATGTCAACAGTGAAGAGTGAATGCTTGACTTCCTCCTTTCAGATTTAGATGTCTTTTATTTCTTTGTGTTGTCTGATTGCTGAGGCTAAGGCTTCTAACACTATGTTGAATAACAGCGGCAAGAGTGAATATCCCTGTCTTATTCCTGACCTTAGGGAGAAAGCTCTCCATTTTTCCCCATTGAGGATGATATTAGTGATAGGTCCTCCATATATGGCTTTTATGACCTTCCAGTATGTTCCTTCTATCCCTACTGTCTTGAGAGTTTTCATCAAGAAAGGATCTGTATTTTATCAAATGCTTTCTCTGCATCTATTGAGAGAATCATGTGGTTCTTGTCCTTTCATTTTTTGATGTGCTGTATCACATTGATTATTTTGTGGATATTGAACCAGCCCTGCATCCCATGTATAAATCCCACCTAGTCATGGTGAATAATTCTTTTTTTATGTATTGTTAGATCCAGTTGGCTAGCATTTGGTTGACTTTCTTCCTGTTCTCTCTTTTGGGGTGAATTCCTTCATTTTGTCATTTTGAAGAATGAAAAGGAATTTCTAAAGTAAAAAAAATTAAAATTAAAATATTAAAAACAACACAAAGAAATCAAATAGAGGATGCTAGATCCTATGTGTGTTTTGGTCTGGTTGTTGAAAGAAGCTTGATAGATTGGAGAAAAAAAGGAAAGTAAAGAAAACAAAAGAAAAAAGGAAAACGTTTGGAATTTAAAAAACGAATACAATAAAATAGAATAAAATGAAATGATGAAAGTAAAATAGAATTTAAAAATTTACAAAAAAGTAAAAAAATATATGTAGCAGAAAAAATTTAAAATCTTTTTTATAAAAACAGAAAATAAAAATAATTTTTTTCTTTCTATATTCAAGAATAAGAAAAGAAAAAAAATGGAATAGATGGGTCAGAGAACAAAATGAAATACGATTGAAATTGCATCCAGTTTCCCCTAGAAGTCAAGCTATGGAGCACTTTATCGTCCATAAAATAAGCAGGCAAAGAGACTTGCATTGATCCTCATGAGCAAGGTAGGCCCAATTGGGCAGGGCTTGGTGTAATGGCTTTGTTCTCCACTACAGAGCGCTGCTTAGTTCACTGGGATGGATTGTAGTGGTGAGTGTAAGCATGCATGTGCATGCATGGGAGGAGTGAAAATGGCATCACCCAGCTATCCAGTCTCTAGTATCAGAACTCTGGGCTTTACCTGACCACCAATCCAGCGCCCCTCCTTTGTCTCTGGCTTGTCTCCACTCTCTGCTTCTATCCTGTTAGGACCAAGGCATCAGCCTGCCAGGTGGCCCCTCACTCCTGAGTTTTATCTCAGATGGGGCTGTGTTCTAAAGGCCCTGTGGCTTTGACCCACTCAGACCATCTGAGGGAGGGTCTCCCTGAGCAAGACTGTGTGCCACCCCACCTCAGAAAAAGTTTGCACAGTCGTGTAGCAGCAGCATTTCAGGGATTATGGTAAATCACACAACACCCATCTGGCACCAACAATGTCCTTGTTCCAACACCAGAGAATGCGGCTGTTCTCTGGGGTCTGCTAGGACCTTTGCCTGAGGGAGGCCACACAGCCTCTACCCAATGTCATCCAAATAGAGGAACTGCTTCTCCCTTTGTGGACTGAGGGCCCCTGGGACCTTGCTCTTTGCTCCTGGGGATTGGCCCTTCCCACCAGAGCTCTGCCAGTATCAAGCTGCAGAGTTACAGACTGTTATAGAGCCTTAGTGGAATTGAAACACTCTCTTTTCTCCTTTCTCCCATTTTTTGATTCAGTCCCTTGTGGCTGTTTCCACTCTTCCTCTTGATCTCCAGCTGCTTTTGGGGGTGGAGTGCTTTTCTTGTACTCTCCCCACTGTCTCCATTCTCTCCTGCAAACCAAAATAGCTACCTGCCCTCCGTGGCTTCTCTCTTTTCCAGTTCACCTCTCTGTGTCATGTACCTGCTGAGTTCTATGGTTCAAGTTGTGCAAATTGTTGTGTTAACCCTCAAATCAGTTTTCTGGGTGTGCAAGATGGTTTGGTGTTGATCTAGCTGCATTTCAGAAACAAGAGAGTAAAATATAAAACCCTAACCTTTCCATGCTGCTCTGCCATCTTGGCCCCTCCTACTTGAGATTCTCTCTCAGTTCTTACTCCAGTTTTTTGAGAAGTAATAATCCTCATTTATCATTTCTAATTGTTTTTTTTCTGCTGGAATCCTTAGGATTTTCTACATATAGTATCATGTAATTTGCAAATCATGACAGTTTTAAAATTTCCTTGCAAATTTGAATGCTTTTACTCTCCTTCTTGTCTGACTGGTGTGGCTATAACTTCCAGTATTATGTTGAATAAAAGTGGTGAGAATGGGCATCCTTTTCTTCTTCCTGATCTTAGAGGGAAAGTTTTTAGCTTTCCACCATTGAGTAGGATGTTAGTTGTGTTTGTCGTATATGGCCTTTATTAAGATATGTTCCATCTATACCCACTTTGTTGAGAGTTTCTATTATGAATGAAGGTTGTATTGTGTCAAATGCTTTTTCTGCGTCTATTGAGATTATTATATGATGAGTCTTTTTGTTAATATAGTGTAATCACATAGAATGATTTGTATAAATTGAATTATTATTGCATTCCTGGAATAAATCCCATTTAATCATGGTAACTAATCTATTTTACATATTATTGAATTCAATTTGCTAATATTTTGTTGAGGATTTTTGCATCTCTGTTCATCAGGGATATTGGCTTGTATTATTTTCTAGTGTCTTTATCTGGTTTTGATATCAAGGTCATGCTAACCTTGTAAAATGAATTTGAAGCATTCCTTACTCTTTGATTGGTTGGTACAATTAAAAATGATAGGTATTAACTGTTCTTTAAATGTTTGGTAGGATTCATCTGTGAAGCCATCCAGTCCCAGAATTTGGTTTATTGGGAGTTTTTTAAATTTTATTACTACTAATCAATCTGTTCAGATTTTCTGTTTCTTCCTGATTTGGTCTTAGAAGTTGCATATTCTTAGGAATTTATTATTTTTTCTAGGTTGTCCATTTTGTTGAGATATATATATATGTGTGTTCTGTCTCCTGTAAACCTCTGTATTTCTGTGGTGTTGGTTGTAACTTCCCTTCTTTCATTCCTCATTTTATTCTTTTATTTATTTTTTAAAATATTTTATTGTCAAATTGGGTTCCATATAACCCCCAGTGCTCTTCCCCACAAGTGTCCTCCTCCATTACCATCAACTCTCTTCCCTCACCCCCTCCCCCTTCAACCCTCAGTTCATTTTCGGTATTCAATAGTCTCTTAGGTTTTGCGTCCTTCTCTCTCTCCAACTCTCTTTCCCCCTTCCCCTCCCCATGGTCCTCCATTAGGTTTCTTCTGTTCTCTTGTTAGACCAATGAGTGCAAACATATGGTATCTGTCCTTCTTTTAAATCCTCACTCTTTTTTTTCAGAGTCTGCCTAAAGGTTTATCCATTTTACTTATCTTTTCAAAGAACCAGCTCTTAATGTCATTGATATTTTTTCTTTTCTTCTTCTTCTTTTTTTTTTGTCTCTGTATCATTTATTTCCACACTGATCTTTATTATTTCTTTACTGTTAATTGTGGGCTTTGTTTGTTCTTCTTTTTATAGTTCTTTTAGGTGTAAAGTTAGATTGTTTGAGATTTACCTACTTTTTGAGGTAAAGTATCATTATAAACTTTCCTCTCAGGAAGAGGAGTGCCTGGGAGGCTCAGTCAGTTCAGCGTCTGACTCTGGATTTCAGCTCAGATCATTGTCTTATGGTTTGTGAGTTCAAGCCCCATATCTGGCTCTGTACTGACAGTGTGGAGCCTGCTTGGGATTCTCTCTCCCAAGATTCTGTCTGTCCCTCTCCTGCTCATGCTGTCTCACTCACTCATAAATAAACAAGTAAAATTTTGCTGCATCCTCCAAATTTTGGATCATTGTGTTTGCGTTTTCATTTGTCTCAAGGTATTTTTTAAATTTCCTCTTTGATTCATTGATTGACCCATTGATTGTTTTGTAGCATGTTTATCTTCCATTTTTCTTATTGTGATTCCATTCCATTCCACTTTTCTTATTGTGATTTCTGGTTTTATGCTGTTTTGGTCAAAAGTGTTGCTTGATATGAGTACAATCTTTTTTTTTTTACATTTATTTATTTTTGAGAGACAGAGTGAGACAGAGTGCGATCGGGGGAGAGGCAGAGAGAGAAGGAGACACAGAATCTGAGGCAGGCTCCAGGCTCTGAGCAAGTGTTCAGCACAGAGCCCGACACAAGGCTCGAACCCACAAACCATGAGATCATGACCTGAGCTGAAGTCGGACGCTTAACCCACTGACCCACCCCGGTGCCCCATTTTCAGCCTTCTTAAGTTTATTATGATATGTGATATAACCTGGAGAATGTTCAATTTGTACTTGAAAATAATATATATTTTGTTACTTTTGGATGTAATATTTTATACATATTTGTTGAGACCATGTAGTCTAATGTGTTGTTCAAAACCACTGCTTCTTTATTGAACTTCTGTCTGATCTATTCATTGAATGTAAAAAGGGTGTTAAAGTCTCCTACTATTGTATTACTGTCAATTTCTCCCTTTATATCTATTGATATATGCTTTATATATTTAGGTCCTCCTGTGTTGGGTGCGTACATATTTTCAATTGTTATGTCCCCTTGTTAGACTGACCCCTTTATCATTATGTATGCCTTTGTCTCTCATTACAGTCTTTTCTTTTTTAAGTCTATTTTGTCTGATATAAGTATTGTTACTCCAGCTTTGTGTTTGTTTCCATTTGCGTAGAATATCTTTTTTCATACTTTCACTTTCAATCTGTTTGTGTCTTTAGGTCTGAAGTGAGTGTTTTGTAGGCATCATAGATGGGTCTTTTTTTTTTTTTTTTTTTTTTTGTCCCTTTAGTCACCTATGTCTTTTGATTGGAATGTAGTCTTTTTACATTTAGAGTAATTATTGATAGTTATGTACTTATTGTCATTTTGTTTTCTGGCTATTTTTGTACTTCTCTGTGCCTTCCTTCTATTGTTTTCATCCATTGTGATTTGATGATTTTCTTTAGTATTATGTTTAGATTCCTTTATCTTTTTTTGTGTATCTGTAACAGGTTTTTGGTTTATGAACAAAGTTTATATATCCCCTAAGTATATAGCAACCTACTTTAAGTTGAGGGTTTCTTAAGTTCAAACACATTCTAACACTACATTTTACTCCCCTGCACCCACATTTTATGTATTTAATGTCATATTTTACATCTTTTTATTTTTTGTCCCTCAACTAGTTATATTGATATAATTGGTTTTACTAGTTTTCTTAACCTTTATACTAGACATAAGTGATTAATTCGCTACCTTTCTGTTTGCTTTACCTGTAAAATTTTTTCTTCCATAATATTTTACTTACAGTTATGACCTTTTCTGCTTGAAGAAGTCCCTTTAATATATTTGGTAATGCCAGTTTAGTGATGATGAACTCCTTTAATTTTTGTTTATCTAGGGAACTAATCTCTCCTTCACTTCAGAATAATGTTTCTAGGTACAGTATTCTTAGCTGTAGGTTTTTTTTCCTTTCAGCACTTTGAATATATTATGCCTCTGTCTTTTGGTCTGACATGAAAAATGCTGAAAAATCCGCTGATAGTGTTGTGGGTATAACTTGTAGGTAACTAGTGTCTTTCCTCTTGCTCCTTTTAAGATTCTCTATCTTTAATTTTTGGCATTTTAATTATGTGTCTTTGTATAGATCCCTTTGGGTTCATCTTGTTTGGGGCTCTCTTACTTCCTGGACTAGGATGTGTTTTCTTTCCCAAGTTTGGAAAGTTTTAAGCTATTATTTGTTCAAATAATTTTTATGTTCTTTTCTTTCCCTCATTACCTTCTGGGACTCTTATAATGCAAATTTTAGTGTCATTGATGTCCTGGAGGTCCTTAACCTCTCCTCATTATTTTTTTTTCTTTTTGTTTGTCAGGGGATGTTTTCCACTACACTGTCTTCCAGATCATTGATCCATCTTTTTACATCCTCTAATCTTCTGTCGATTCCCTCTAGTGTATTTTTCATTGTAGTCCTTGTGTTCTTCAGCTCATTTGGGGTCTTTTTACATTTTCTACCTCTTTGTTGAAGTTCTCGTTTATTTACTCTTTCCCAAATTTGATGATCATCTTTATGACAATTACTATGGACTTATTTCAAGTAGATTGCTTATCCCTGTTTTTTTTTTTTTTTTTTTAGTTTTTCTCTTAATCTTTTGTTTGGAATATTCCTCTGTCTCCTTATGTTGTCTGTCCATGTTTCTTTCTAAATATTAGGTAGGTCAACTTCATCTCTTGGTCTTAGAGATTATGGTCTTATATAGATGGCATCCTGTGGGCCCAGAAATGCAGTACTCTGATTACCATCTCCCTTGTGTGAGATGTTTGTGGCTTCGTGTTGTTATTGAGCTGCAACTGCTGTAGGTGTGATGGTGGGTGGGACAGGCCTTTGGGCTGGCTGGCTGCAGTGCCTCACTGCAACTACTACAGGTGCACTGGTGAGTGAGCACCAGCCCCAGAATGGCAAGCTGAGAGGTCGAGCTGCAACTGGTGCTGGTGTAATGGTCAGTGGGGTTAGCCCCAAGCGTGGCTGGCTGTGAAGACCCACTGTAGCTGCTGTGGGTGTGCTGGTAGGCTGGTCTGGCCTTCCCTTTCCAGGGCAAGAGTCATTTGCAGGGCACCAGTCCCAGCTGAAGCTGTCCACCAGATGTGTAAGGTGTTAGCCTCTTTTGGAGAGGTGCCTGTAGGGGTCAGCAGATTGGGTGGAACAGGTCCACATGGGAATGCTGGAGTAGGGCAAGCAGTGTTACCAAGGTAGATAATGTCACAACTGAATGACCTAAGCTGAAAGAAGGCAAGAAAAATGATGCCCACCTGTGTTTCCATTCCCAGAGAAAGTTCCTCCAGATCCCTGACCCTCTGGCACACACCCTAAAATTAGTCAATAAACCTCATGTATGGCCCAGGTGCTTTTTAAATTGCTGCCTCTGCCGAGCTTTTGTATAGGCTCTTTAAGGGGGGAGTCTTTATTTCCTATAGCCCTCAGGCTCTCCCAGAGTTAAGTTCTGCTAATTTTGAAAAACAGACATTACAGAGGTTTGTCTTCCCAGAGCATGGAGTATCTGATATCAGGTTTGAAACCCTAATGTTTCAGAAAAGACTTCTGTAATTGTGATAGCTCTCCCACTTGTGATTTGTCAGACTGAGGGTTTGGTTCTGATGAGAGGACATTCTGCCCTTCCTACACTTCTCAGTGTGTATTTTTCTTTAAATCCTTAGCTATGAAAATATGTTAGGTTTCAGGTCATTATTGAGGGACAGTTCTACATGTAGTTGCAGCCTTGGTATGTTCATGGGAGGAGGTGAGCTCAGGCTCTTCCTACTCCACCATCTTTCCCACCACTATACCAGATATGGGTCTTTTAAAACACTGTCAAGGAAGACATCTGACTCTTGAACCTTGACTGAAGTCATTGGTTAATATACCTAAGTGTAATTTTCTTTCTTTAACACATCAACAGCACATTAGCAACTATAAGAATTGTGAAATGGATATTTCTTGCTCTCTCTACTATACTTCTCAAGTGCCCAAAGCACTGCACCAACAAGAGCTTTCTCTTCTACCTATACTTCATTCCACTTAGTTTTAGCAATCACATAGTTCTAGCATGCCAGGGGCTATCATTACTTCACATAATCATGGCCACACAGCTGATGAGAAATCTAACTTCAGAATCCATCTTTAGAGACTTCTTTCCTTACCAACTGTCTTACTTGGGGTTTCCTAAAAATAGACCTAAGATGGAGATTCTTAAGTGATTAATTATGTGAGTATTCTTAGGAAAAAGAAAATAAGGGAGGCAGGATATAACAGATGAAAAGGCTAAACAAAAATGTAGTCACTGGAGTCTCACTTTAGTCTGATCACATGATAATTCTGAAACATAAATTGTACAATAAAAGTAGTTGTACCTCAAAGTAAAGGAGCTGGCTCCTTATGCCTTGAGCCAGTTACTGGCCAAGGTCTGGCCTACGTGAGCAGGTGAGAGGGAGGAGGTATAGTGCAGGCTCTTGCAGGTTTCTTTTTGCCCAGAACTACCTCTCTGGAGAAGGAGTAGCTGTGAGTTTCTATTGGATACCATTCAGAACATCTGGGGCATGAGTGCACCAGCAGATAGAAGAGATCTGAGTGAAGCACCAAGAGCAACAAGAATACCACTTAGAAACCTTCAAGAAATGATCTATTTGACAAAAATGGAAAATTTACATTATACCTGGACTGCCAGAAGGACTGCTAGAAAAAATGAGTCAAGGGACTTACTTGAGGCTAAACTCTGTTATTAACTAACAGTAGGATTACTTTGATCACTTTTGTGCCTCAGTTTCTAAACCTATAAAATTAAAAGTAAAGTACAGACTCAGATAGTTTTGTCCTTGATTTTTAACCTCATTCCTTATGTTAAATGGGATGAGTGTGCTTGGCATTACTGTGACTCTTATTTGTGGTGAGTTGGCTGGGATAGAAGTGAAGGGAATGCACCAGCTTATGCAATTTATAGAGACATAAGAACAATTTTAAGTTTAGGAACCATGGAGCTGGTTAGTTATTAAATGAAAATGATGTTCTTAAGGAAGAAAATGACAGGTTCAGGTCTGCTAACTACCAATTCATTCACAATCTAAAAGCTACAGAGCCTCCCAGCAGCATTTAAATAGCTAATTTCCTGCAGCTTAAGGGCAGACTATGCTGAAAATCAGTCTCAGTTTTTGGTTGTATAACAGCAGAAATATAAATAAGGCTGAATTCTCATTCTCAGTAAATTTCCTATGCTAAAGTTTGGCCCTATGAATGAAGGCCTGTGATAGAAACGCCTGGAGGGATGCACTTAAGTCTAAATGCCCACATTCCCTTGAACACTCTGGAGATTACAAAAATGCCCCATAACCCATTGCTAGAGTATAGCAGCCTCCTGCTACTTGGAAACCTGCAAAGATCTCACCTGAGGCCAATGCCTTGTACAATGATGTTTGCTCTTCTAAATATATGACCTCATCTTTCCTCATGGCTTCTAAACCAATAGGGAGGATCAAGAGCCACCATGACCAAATTAAGGAAGTACTATCCATCATTTCATAGGAAAAATAAGTCACCAAAACAGTTTCAGAACCTGGTTAATATGTACTGACAAGAATTGAGTCATGGCTGGGAGTAAAACTGGGGAATGTTGGAATTGGACTTTCCAGGGGAAAGGGAGGAAGAATGAAATATGAGAGGATAAGAGAGAGCTTGTTGATATGTGTGGAGGACACTCTCCAATGACTCAGGACCAGTTCTACATACACTTGCCTAAACTCTAAATTTGAATTCACTGCTTGGGTGACTTATGGAAGCTTGAAAACAGTGATGGCCAAAGTAATTGAAGTAGAGACACCAGACTATCTCAAGGAAGGAGCCAAAAAGTCTCAGATGAGCATGCTAGTAAGGAACTATCATAGGAGATCAGAAAACACATCAGATTGATGACCATGTTCCATGAGGGGCCAGAGGACTCTTACAAAAATAAGGCATCTCAGTGAGGGGTCCTCTGTCATCATAGAGATACAAACAGTGGTAGATATCCTCTGTAGGTTACAGCTGGTAGTAAGGAATGTTATCCTAGTATTGGACTCTACAGTGTCAATAGATATAAATGGCTTCTGGAAATACCAAATGTTATTTAGTCATGAGATGCAAGGTGGAAATAAGTGCTATAAAGAACAGAATGGCTCAAAACTGGCAACTTGAAGCTCTTACATGCAGGGACAAGTGGCAATAATGTTCTTTTGGAAAAATAGATAGGCAGCCAACATGAATATTACTGGGCATATATAAACACCACCTGCCTCAAAGAAAATACCAAGATCATGCAAACAGAAGTCTGATGTGAGTTGTCATATGAAAAATCACAATTCCTTATCAATTTTCCAGACCCCAATCATTTCTCAGACCCAAGTTCAATCAATGAAGAAAGGGCCAAGTATCCTTGAACAAAGAACTTGAAACACCGTAATGCAAGTAGATATAGTAATGATTCCTCCAATTCTTACCCAAAGTTTCCTATGACTATTTATTGAAGTATCTATACACTAGTCAAAAAGGAATATCCAGATACTTTGAGGGTCACTGAATACAGGATATGAAGACAGTGACATCAGGCGACTCAAAATGTCACATCTATTTCATGGTTTGTCCAGTTGGTCTGTGAAACTATCTTGTGGTCAGTTTACTGGTCCCTGAATGCAAAATTGAGATGTATATATTTAACAGTTGGCAGAACATTCATATTAGTCCATAAACTAAAATATAGAAGTCCTTGTCTTAGGGTCTGCTTTAAGGAGCACCTCATTTAAGTCTAAGTACATTGTGGCTAGAATTCAGTGAAGAAGAGGAAATAAAATGAGACAAAGTGAAGAAGTAGGTAGGAGCTGGATGGTGTGGGGTTTTGTAATACCTAAAAAGCTTGCGTTTAATTTAAGGGTAGTGGGAAGTCAAGATGTGTTTTAAATAGTGAGATAGTATGAATAAATCTAAATGCCTAAAAAAAGATTATGTTGGCTGCTATGAACAGAATTATATGAAAGGAACAATAATGGATGTAGGGAGTCAATTTACAAAGAGATGAAAGTAAAAATGGTGGCAATGAAGAGGTAAGAATGGGCTGATTCCAGATTTTAGAGTTAAATTCCACAGGGCTTACTGATGGGTTGGTTATAAGGGGTAAGAAAAAAATGATTGTGCCATTGCTGAAATGGAGAGTGTGGGATGGGGAATGCTTTAACTTTCAGATTAAATCTTCTTTCTTCCTAAATATTTCTATCTAAAGAAGTCCAGGATCCAGGTACTTCTGGATAGGTTGAAGTAGGTGGGATGTTTAGAGCTCAGTGGACATCAGCAGATTTCCCTTCACAAGTTGGGAGGGTAGATAGACTGGAGATACATGTACTAATATTTTTATTTCTGGCATATTCCTAGGCATAGTGACAAGACACTACTGTCTTTACTAGATTCATTTTGTTATGTAATTACAATCCTTTTTTAAAAGTAGTTTATTGTCAAATTGTTTTCCATACAACACCCAGTGCTCTTCCCCACAAGTGCCCTCCTCCATCACCACCACCTCTTTTCCCCCCTCCCCCTTCAACCCTCAGTTCGTTTTCAGTATTTAATAGTCTCTCAAGTTTTG
>NC_043700.1:134522375-134531561 GCF_006229205.1 Suricata suricatta
TTATCCACTCATCAGGTGATGGACATTTAGGCTCTTTCCATGTTTTGGCTATTGTTGACTTTGCTGCTATGAACATTGGGGTACATGTGCTCCTATGCATCAGCACTTCTGTATCCCATGGGTAAATCCCTAGCAGTGTTATTGCTGGGTCATAAGGGAGTTCTTTGGATGGTTTTTTGAGGAACCTCCATACTGTTTTCCAGAGCAGCTGCACCAGTTTACAAGGACAAAAATAGTGGCAAATTATAATTATCTTGACTCCTAGCCAAATTACACTACATGGATTACTGGAAGTGTATAGTCCAAGAAGGAAAAAGTAATTACAAATTGAGCCATGTACTCTTCATGAAGGAGGAGGAAGAGTCAGCTTCCTATACAGCATAGGCTATCTGAGGGAGAGAACAGATAGTTTGTGCATTATTAATCCTTCAGGGCAGAAGAACACTGGAGAATAATCCAGAAGCCATTGTTTTCTAGACAAAACACAGAAGTATTTCTAGCAATCTGCTTTCTCCCATTCAACTCTATAAGCCTCCCTCTCCACTGGACCCATAGGGTCCTGATTGCACCCAAGAGGGGAATAGGTCCCTTGTAAACACTAGGGAAAACAACAGTCCTTCTGGCATCAGCTGTAGGACAGCAATTACTAGATTCATATTAAGCAAGGATAGAAATTCTAGAGTCTTACACTTAGGAGTGGCAGACCATACAAAGTAGCTCAGCTTCTAGAAATCTGTTTTTAGCAATTTATTTGTGTAGATTTCTATAGATCATACCAGGCATGGGGAGACTGGAGATGGGCTCCAGCAGGACAATCCCCAGTAAACTAGGGCACTCCAAGTGCTCTTGTACTTTTCAAGATTTCTCCACTGTGTGTGGTACAGAATGGTTAATATTGAAACACTGGATGACTAGAAAGAGGCTCAAACCCCTCCCACTGCCAAACATTGCCAACCTATTTAAGAAGAAAAGAAAAAAGAAAGGAAAAAAAGGCAGTTGGAAGTCTCCACCTAAGCTCACTTAGTATCTTAGCTTCTTATTATAAAAGAGATTATATAAATAAATACATATATTTATTTATATATAAAAGTGCCACAGTAATTGAAAATTGCTACTTAACTTCACCTTTAAACAGATGACATTCCTAGGCAAATTCAGGGGTGTGACAGATGCTATCAATCCCACTCTACATGCCCCCAGTCATTTCTGAACTGGTCTGCAGCTGCAGTGGATAACCTTGCACCTCAAGCATCTATCTGAGATTCTCTGCCTAAGGATTTTCCCTCATGCTAAAGGCATTTGCTTGGTGGGGCTTGGCATGAAATGCTGCTAGGAGTATCTCTCAACCAATGGCAGGTGGAGATTAATAGATAAATACTCCAGCGTTCCCATCCCTTAATAGGACAATCCTGAGGCATATTCTCATTGGAGTTTCAGAGAGTCCCCAAGAGAATTGAGATTTCCTTTCCCACAGATCTATCCTGTTCAACATTCTGTATTGGCTTTCTTCCTGTAGTAGACAGGAGATGTACTATCCCTATTCAGAGAATGTGCTCAGCAGCTCCAGATGTCAGTCCCTTCAGGGTCTACCTTAATTTTAGAGTAATCTCACCTGAGGTCACATTTTTGGGCAGCCCACATCTGGTAACTATGTGAGATTAGGATTCAAAGGTGTACCTATCTTGGTCCCTTGCAGGATGATGCTGATCAGCAATATTTGCTCCAGGGATCCCTGCCAGGCTGGCTGAGGATTTGTCCAGTCTGCATCATATAATGGCACACCCAATCCTGATTCCTCTTCCCTCACAGATGTTGATTCCTAACAACTATCTGCCTCTAGAAGCCTAGAATCTGCTTCTAGAAAGAGTAACCTACAACACCTTCTTTCCCATATTACTCTCCCAACTTCTTCACTTTTGCCTCCTGAGACCACAAATAAACCTCCTGCAGTCAAGTCTTCAACTGTTTGGAGAGGACTCAAGCTAGAACCAGAAGGAAAGAGAAAAAGGGTGTTGTATGTAAGTGATGAATCACAGGAATATACCCCCAAAACAAAGAGCACACTGTATACATTGTATGTTAGCCAACTTAACAATAAATTATATTTAAAAAAATTTAGTTAAAAAAAAGAAAAATTAGTTCTTCCTCATTTCTAGTTTTTCCTTTTAGATAACTCTTGGCTTTCTTCTCATCAATCCCTTCCTCCTCCCTGGAGGGATAAACTGGGTATGTGTAACACAGCTCGTTCCTCTTTCCTTTTGGGAGTGATGCTGCATAAAGGAAACATGTTTTCTCCCCATTCCTGCATGCTGTAAGTTTTCCAGAGACAGATAATAATGTAGAGCCCTATAGTGGTCAGTGTGGTGGGACTGGCTAAGTGTCTAATCCTGGGGTTTAGTTTTAAGAAGCCCATTGGCCTGCAAATATTTATCAGTAGGAAAGATAGTATTTCATCCACCATTTGCTGATTTTTATCTTGTGTCTGTATTGTTTAAGAACTCAGGCAGGAAAGAATGTTAGGTTATACCAAAACCCTTCACTCACCTAGATTAAGCTCCAGCTCTGTTGTGAGGTCCTCCTGTGTTGTATCTAAGCAAGGAGAGGGTGGTAGATACAGAGATGCCCTGCTCAGATGTTCCACCAAGAAACCAGCTGCAGAGAACAGAGTTGACTGGCAACCTCAGCTTCTGCCTTCTGGATCCACCGTGGCATTCACTCAGAGGCCAGTGGGACTGGGGCTCTCCCAGCGATGATTGGCCACAGTAGTTCTAGCCAACGCAGTCCTGCCAGAGGCAGGTTTCATCTCACAGGCAACATTGGCTCATGGACTCCCAGATGCCTGGTCACATCTTTCTCAGAATGGAACTGTAGGGTGAGATTCTTCCTAATCAGCCTTTCCTTCCCATTCTCCCTTCACAAATGTCAGATCTTCACTGTGGTCAGAAGGCTCCCTCTGCCTTCTCCTGCTCTTTTCTCATTTACATAGGCATCTCCCCATATCTTGTATGTCTAATTCATTCTGGTATCTGACTCTTGGAGGACCTGATCTGAGACAGGAAGTAACTGCCTAAAGCAGAAAAATGGAGGATGGTTCTTACTCTTATGTTCAAATCCTGTTTTGGGTGGCCCATTTGTAAAACAGTACCAGAAGTTGGTCCCCTTTCTCTTTATCATTTAATTATTTCACATTTAGTGAAAACAAATTTTAAAAATGTTTTAAAGGCCTAAATCCCTGACCACATCCCTGAGACTTCCTTTTCCTAGGAATTCTTCCCTCTTCCCACATGGAAGCCCTTACAGCTTCTTCTCTTCACTAGTTTTTCTTTTAGCCATTTCTAACTGGAGTAGCACTGACAGATTTTAAAAAACAGGCCTTTTATAAAATCACTGTCAAACTTTCAGTTTATTATTTTTAGCTCAAGTAGTTCATATTCCCATTAGAAGGTAAGAAAGGTGAGTGCCTGGGTGGCTCAGTCAGTCGAGTGTCGACTCGATATCAGCTCAGGTTATGATTTCACTGTTCATGAGTTCAAGCCCCACATTGGGCTCCACACTGACGGTGCAAAGCCTGCTTGGGATTCTACCTCTCTCCCCTTCTCTCTCTCTGACTTTCCATGCTCACTTGCTCATTCTCTCTCTCTCTCAAAATAAATAAAGAAACTTAAAAAAAGGGGAGAAGGGCATTGTGTGATTGAAAGTGCAAGGACTCATTTATAAAGGAAAGCAGGTCTGTGTTCTAGCTGTATCATCCACAATTTAGTGATGATGATGAGACCACTCTTCAGAGTCTTAATTTCCTCCTCTGGAAAATGAAAAGACCTCCAGGACATTTTGTGAAAATTGGAGAAGGATGAATGAGCTTTATAAATGATAGAACAGAGGTTTACAATAATAGTCAGTGGGACAGGGTTGGTCTACAGATGTGCTGGTTTGTCTCATGCAGGAATTTTATTTTTTTATCTGAAGTTTTTACAGAAAATCTGACTTCTTTTGAAAAGTCCCACCTGGCAACAATCCAATGAAAGAGAATAGCAATTGCTGCCTTACACAGGGTATGTTTTCACCATTTTTTTCCCTGCTCCCCACCCCCCCCTCAAACTCCTTAGCCTTACTCACTGAGACATCACTCATTTATGTTACCTGCTAGGCCCCTGGAGATATCTGAGTTTGGGACCCCTAAAGGAGAACATGATAAAGGTGCTGATCATATATGAGGGGGCTATCAAGTACTAATAAGGAAGGTCCATGAGAGAAGAGAGTTTGTCAACACTCGCGATGTGGGCTGGAAGATTGGCTGCCCACCATGCCCAAAATCATTTCAATGGACCACTTCCCAGACATTCCATGACTTCCCTCTTGGTGCTATTATACTCAGAGAGTAGATTTTTGTGTCTATAAAGCTTCTGCTAGCAGAAGCAACTAGTTCCCTCTGTTTGTCTGTCTTCCCTTACACAGCCCACAGAGTTCTATTTGGAACTTCCATGCTAACCCTGGGGTCTGCTCAAGGCAGTGGATTTCAACTGCGTTCTTCATTCATCAGGGAAGAAAGTTTCAGGGTCAAAACCAGAGGCATTTATGTTGTTTCACGGGACAAACAAAGAAGTTGAAAGCCTGCACCATGTCAATACAGTCTCTATGGATTCTCACTCCCCATGACTTGTAAGTAGGTGATCCTGCCCCAATCTGAGGTCTGGGATCATGGGCTTAGACTCCAGCTGGGCCCTAAGCACTGGACATATGTAGTTTCTTCTCAGTGGAGGGGCAGATTTTCTTTAAATAGGCTTTCCCTTGACAGTAAGACAATAAAACTATGATTCATTTTTATAATCTTAGAATAGTGCCTTTTATATAGAGAGGGCCAAGCACGGGCATTAGCTCATCTTATCTTTACAATGCCACGCAGAAATAGAAAGTTGTTATTATTCCTACATACAGGCAAGTAAATTACTGGGAGTTTAAGTCATTTGCATAAGGTCACACAATAGGAAAGTTGATGCTAGGATTTGAATTTTTGCAATCTAAATACAGAGCTTTTGCATTTATCCACCTCTATACAATACTGTCTTTCAAGAGACTTAAGCATGTACTTAAGGATAAAGAAAGTTGCTTAGGTCTAGCCAAAGGTAAAACTTATTCTGCATAGCTTAAAGCATCTCAGATGCAGAGAATGTTAATTTGTCTCCATCCGCAAGAATAAATTATGGTGGGCAGTCACTTTTGGGAGTGATATGCAAAGCATAAAATCCTCCAACAACATTCTTTACCAGCTGCTTTTATATGATCCTGCATCTTCTGTTCCTGGAAGTTTAAGTCCCCTGGACCAGTTAGATGCAGGGCACCAGAAAGTAACTATGTGGCTTGAGGTTCTCCTTATATACATCCATATCCTGCCTAGAAAGACAGCAAGTTTGGTCTACTATGGAGTTTCTCTCAATACCCCCTTTGTGCAAGGTACCAGAGAGCTCAGAATTCATTTTTGGGGCTTAGCAAAGGGAGGCACTAATACACAGCAGAGGAGAATTGAGCACTAGCTGCCCTAGTCTCCCACCTGTCTCTCAGACAGAGGCCTGCAGCTCCAGGCAAGAGAGGTCTTGAGGACAGTGACCTCTATGACCTCTATCCTTTAGGAGAATGACAGAATATCATTTCAGGCAAAGGTACTCATTCCTGAAGACATGGTTCAAATGCTGCTTTTGCTGTTTTTCAACTTCCTCTAGGGTGACGTATCCCTTCTATAATACAAGGATAGATTTAAGAGATGCTGGTGGGGCGGAGTGTAAGCTCATTCACTGAAATGGGAAATTCGAGAGTAGTTGTCCACAAAATGAATAACTAACCCACTTCAGTAACGAACTTGGTTATGGCAGCATCTTGTGAGTATGGCTGTTTCCCTGCTGTCTTAACATTATAACACTGTCAACCCTATTCCCATATGAATGGTGTCCCAAAGCCTCAATCTTTTCACAATATTTCCCTCAATCTACCTGGCTTCGTTAAAATTTTATCACCACTCAGTCCCTACTTCAGAGGGTTGCAAGGGAGCTGGCCTCTTCCTACCTTGGCCATGCAATGCACAAAAAGTAGGAAAGAATAAACCTTGCCCCAAGCTAGCTACTACCTTTCCCATCTTATCATGGGCAGAAAACTTCTTGGCTATGGATCCCATGGTTCTTGCTCATGGCCTCTGTAAACTTCAAATGCCTTGGGTTTGAATCTCCTCTGTTCCTCTGTACCATCAATAGAATGATCTATGGGCAGGTAATATCATCAAACACCACTTGAATACATCTTATTGTGACTATTGCATGTTAGTATTCCAAAGAAGAACCCATTGTAAATAACAGTGACTGGGGGATTCTTGTTTCAGGGTTCATGTAGTATAGATTTATTATACTTGTTTAGGTTTAACATGATTTTAGTAAAACAGAATATTACTCCTAAAAAGGGGCAAGAATTAGTATCTCTTATGTTCCCTAGACCTGTGCCTTAGTTTGGGTTCCCTCAAAAGCAGACCAAGTGGTATTAATGCAAATAGTTGATTTGTGAGATATAAGGAACCCTTGTAGGAGGGCGGAGAAGCAAAGTAGCAACTAACGTTCATATTATCAAACCAGCTACTGCTGTGGTTGGGTAACTGGGGAGTAATTTCAACGAGAAGTTTCATTCCCTAGTGGTGACCATAGTTAATAGTTTATAGGTCACTGGGATCCTTTGTGTCACCAGGCAAGAATGTTCTTTCTTTGAAGACCAGGACTTCTAATACTGTAGATCCCATATCTGTGGGAATGAGAAATACAACGTTCCTCTAGTGAGATATTGGGAATGATGGTGAGCAAAACCATTCCAGCTTCTAAACTTTGTTCCTGGTCCAAAGGTGATCCCTATTGGAGTCATTCTGCCATCCAGAAATTTCTCAATAGTACATACAATGCATTCTGTAAATTTGTACCCTGTATGAGTGGAAGCTTCAGCTTTACCTACAGCAATCCTTTCCAAAGTTATCTGAGACCAGATGATTCTGGATAGTGCTGCATGTGATATCACCAGGAAATCCTATGGTCATGGCTCACTCTCATAACGCCTTTATCACAATGAGAGGCTTTTTTCAGATGCTGTGTTGTGTGGATTAGAAGCTTTGTAATCCTTTAGATAGTGATCCTGAATAAGGTGCTGAGGGCATATTATAAAGAAGGTAAATCCATACCAGAAGTTTCTAATCCTGTGAGTTTGATTCACTAGCCTTTCTGGGATGGAAGGGTCTTAATGTAATTAATCTCCAAATAGCTGGTTGGTCTCCTTGGAAAGGGCACACAATCAGGGGCTCAGTGTTGGTCTCTGTTATGGGCACGTTGGACATTCAGAAGTAGCAATAGCTATATTGGCCTTATTGAATGAGAATCCACGTTGTTGGGCCCACACCTAGCTTCATCTCTGCTGCTGCAGACCCTCTGCCTGTGTGTCCATAATGCCATTTCTGGGGCAGATGATAAAGGCTGACAAATATCAATGGGCAGAGTCATTTTGGCTCAGTCTGGTGACAAAGCAAGAAATTGTGACTTTTTTTGAAATAACTACTCCCAGGCTTCTTAGCCATTTGTTCATTCTTCTCATTATAAGTATTAGTACCCTTGACTGATTTTCTCATGTATTTTGCTTCTTCAGATGCTGTGTTCTATTACACATCTCTATAACTCTCTGGAGGTCATTCCGTACTGGCTGCGATTCTAGCCTTGCCTGGCATTGTAATAATTAAAACATGCTGGCATTTAATAGTTGAAATCTACCACCTGGAATTTTTGTGTTTCAGGAACCCTACCATCCCATTGTTAGAAAAAAAAAACACTTTTAACTGCACCTCCTACTGTCTACATCTTATGATGACTACTTCTTACTAACGCTGGTGCCCTCTTGCCAGTGCATTCCTAATGGATATGGTGAATAAATGTGTTTGGGGATGTCCTATGGAACATAATTCATAAGATATATTCAATACAGTGTGTATATATCTTTGATCTTTTTGTTTCTTCCTCTCCTATCATTGAAATGAAATTATTTCAGCTTGGCTTAACATGGGCTTTTGCATTTTCCAGATTTCTGGGAGTCACCCTAGCAGTAAATTTGCCCAATCCCCTGAGGCCCTTGCCAGGATGTTAAATCTAATATCCAAAGGTAGTGACTCAAGTCAACAATTTGTCCATAATCTAGTCTAATTTTCTGGTCCCTTGACCAAGCATACACAAAATCCAAATACAGAGGTGTCCTCCTGGCCCCTGCCAACTCATGATGGCTAATCTTTATAGGTCCTTCAAGGTAAGGTTCCTTTCTCTTCCTATCAGGCCCGGTATCTCCATGACTGATTATGCTTATCCCCAGCTATCAAACTAGATGCCAGAGAAAAACAAGGCCAGATGTTATGTGGAACCCCTGTTGCCTTGTGGGGCAGAGGCTACTATAGTGAGGTTTTAGAGGTGGGACAAGAGGTGACCATCTTTTCATAGGGTAGAAGAGTGTGCTTGCCCTATCTGCAGTCTAACAATTCAGAGCAGTATGGGGAGTAACATAGTCCCATATCATACTAAGAATCCCAGGCCCTGACCTCCTCCAACCAGGCCCTGACCTTGGTATAAGAGACTTGTCTCAGTTGTGCATTCAATCAATTTTGCATCACGGCTACTATTAAACCTGGAGTTTGGTCTTCTATTTCTTTTGCTCTTTTTTTTTTAATAATAGTTTATTGTCAAATTGGTTTCCATATAACACCCAGTGCTTCTCCCCACAAGTGCCCCCCACCACGACCATCACCCCCTCCGTCCCTCCCCTTCCCCTTACAGTCCATGGTTCGTCTTCAGTATTCAGTAGTCTCCCTTCATCTGTGTCTCTCACTCTCCCCTGCTCTCTTTCCCCCTTCCTCTCCCCATGGTCCCCCGCCAGGTCTCTCCTGTTAGACCTATGAATGCAAACATATGGCATCTATCCTTCTCTGCCTAACTTATTTTGCTTAGCATAACACCCTCAAGGTCCATCCACTTTGCTACAAATGGCCAGATTTTATTCTTTCTCTTTGCCATGTAGTATTCCATTGTATATATAAACCACATCTTGATCCATTCATCAGGTGATGGACATTTAGGCTCTTTCCATGATTTGACTATTGTAGAAAGTGCCGCTATGAACATTGGGGTACAT
>NC_043700.1:134531661-134539441 GCF_006229205.1 Suricata suricatta
AGAAAGTAGGGAAAAACCTCCTAGACCTCCACCGCAGCAATCTCCTACTTGACACATCCTCAAAGGCAAGGGAAATTAAAGCAAAACTGAACCCTTGGGACTTCATCAAGATAAAAAGCTTCTGCAAGGCAAAGGAAACAATCAAGAAAACTAATAGGCAACCGACAGAATGGGAAAAGATAGTTGCAAATGACATATCTTTTGCTCTTTTACTTCAGGGAACAAGAGCTCTTTGGAAGCTTCTTAAAGAAGCTCTCTGGAATTCATACTTAATTTTTCAATGGTTTGTTAACTATGTCAGCTTTTCATTATCTCTCTCTAATGGATCAATGCAATTTATTACCAGCTAGCCAATTCTATTTTCCTTGTCTACATGTTCTTCCACATTCACTCATACTTCTGAAGAAATTGAATGATTGTTCTGGCCACGGAGTTCTCCTGAACTGAAATATTCTCACAATCTGAATAAATATTTGGGGATTGGGTTGCCACTTTGTTCCATAGACCAGGGCTCAACAAATTTCCCACAAATGGCCAGATAATAAATATTTTTTGCTTTGTGGACCAAATAGTCTTTGTAGTAACTACTCAACTTATTTAGTGTAGTGCAAAAGTGGGAGAAATAGACAACATTTTGTCTATTATTATTACCAAGTAGTTGTAGCAACTACTCAACTCCCATAAATGAATGCACATGGCTGTGTTCCAATAAAGCTTTAAGAAAACCACATACTTGTATGATTCCAACTATATGACTCTGGAAATTCAAAACTATCAAGACAATAGAAGTATCAGTGGTTTCAAGGGACTCAGGAATGAATAGGTGAAGCTTGGAATTTAAGAGCAGTGAATTTATTTTGTATGATTCTATAATGTAGGTAACATGTCATTGTATATTTGTCAAAAGCCATAGAATGTACAATACTAAAAGTGAGACATAATGTAAACTATTGCCTTTAGTTAATAATATCATATTCATCAATTGTAACAAATTTAATACACTAATACAAGGTCATAATAATAGGGAAACTTGGAAGTAGGTGGCTGAGAAGATTTCTGCTTATTTTTTCTGTAAACCAATAACTTCTATAAAGAGTCTAATATTTTTAAAATATTTTTAAAGACTGAGGGTAAAATAAACACTTCTCCATACAAACTGAAACAACAGCAACAAAATCAGGTGGCAGGTAATATTTGGTCATTGGGCTTTGTTTGTCCATCCACCCTCCCCACATACATATACACAAATCCACAGGTTATTCATGCCTCAGATAATACCCGAGACAGGGTCTTCTTTGCAACCTGTGAATGAATGGCCCAGTCCCAAACCCTATCAAGTTATCTCAGACCACTCTTGGTACCAATTACATTAGTTTGAGTCCTCCAGGAAATAGATGCTGACATCAGATTGGGGAGTGTAAGAGGCTTAAGGGGAGAGATACACCTATAAAAAATAAATGGGAAGATGCAGAATTGGGCAGAAAAAGTTTTTGGACCCTATTACATAATTGACAATATCTTGAATAACTCAAGAAAGCTCTGGAGCAAAAATTACCCACCAGATGGGTTTCTGGTTGGTCAGAAATGTCCAGACAGGCCCTAGTACCCTCAATGTGCTCACTCATTGGCTGGAATCTACTCTGATATTGAATTGGATCCCAAGGGCTCTGCAGAGAGAGGGTGTCAGCAACTGCTCTCCTCGGAGGTCCATAGTAAGTTCTTTCTCAAAAGGAGATCTGAACGGAGTACCTCCATGGAAGCACGGAGTGCCAGTTTCTTTTTTTTTTTCCAGTTTTATTGAGAGATATATTTGACTTATAACCTTGTATTTGTTTAAGACGTACAGCAATAATTTGGTATATATATGTGTTAAACTTACTACTATAAGTTTAACACCCACCATCTCATAGTTACAATTTTTTCTTGTGATGAGAATTTTTAAGATCTACTTTCTTGGCAACTTTCAAATATGCAAAACAGTATTGTAGTCACCATATTATATGTCACATCTCTAGGGCAAATTTGCCTTATAACTGAAAGTTTGTACTTTAGACCAGCCTTCACCCATTTTCTTACCCTATCCATACCCACCCCCCAACTCTGGTAATCACCAATCTGTTCTTTTTTTTCTATATGTGTTTTGATATTCCACATATAAATGAGATCATAGTGTTTGGCTTTTTCTGCCTGACTTATTTCACTTAGAATAATGCCTTCAGGTCCATCCATGTTTTTACGAAAGGAAGAATTTACTTCTTTTATGGCTTAATAATCCTGTGTGTGTGTGTGTGTGTGTGTGTGTTCCACATCTCCTTTATCCATTCATCCTTTCATGGACACTTGGATTGTTCCTATGTCTTGGCTATTGTGAATAATGCTGCAATGAGTATGAGAGTGCAGGTATCTCTTTGATACAGTGATATCATTTTCTTTACATATATACCTAGAAGTGGAATTGATGAATCATATTATAATTCTATTTATAATTTTTAATAGCCTCCATTCAGTTTTCCTGGGTCTACCAATTTACATTCTCACCTAAACTGAACAAGGGTTCCTTTTCCCTTTAAGATTTCCCAACACTTATTTCTCTTGTCTTTTTGTTAACAGGCATTTTAATAGATGTAAAGTGATATCTGCATTTCCCTGATAGTAAGGTTGACCACTTTTTCATATACCTATTGGCCATTTGGAAGTCTTCTTTGGAAAATGTCTATTCAGTTCCTCTGTCCATTTTTAAATCATACTGTTTTTTACATTCAGTCTTATGACTCCATATATTTTGGATATTGTCCCTTAACAGCTATATGACTTGCAAATATTCTCTCCCAGTCTGCAGACTGTATTTCCATTTTGTCAATGGTTCTTTGCTCTGCAGGAGCCTTTTCATTTTATGTCCTACTTGTTTATTTTTGCTTTTGTTGCTTTTTTTTTCTTGGAAAAGACTTTTTATTTAAATTAGAAGTTTGACACAGAAACCAAATAGCCATTTTTTAAATACACACACACACACACACAAAAATGTGGATTCTGTCAGCTTCTATCAAACATATTTATTACACTGCTTTCAACTGTTGATTTAAGGTAAACGTATAACCACTACCTCCTCTAAAAGAAAATAAAATGCTAGATGAATGTGGAAGAGAAATTATATCCCTGTGCTATCCATGACAGGCTGGCATTTCACATCTTGACATATTGCTACCGAACATGGCATTTGAGGTTGGATGATAGTAAAAGGGCTTTTGTTGCTTTTTACTTTTGGTATCATATGCAAAAAAAATCATTGCCCATATCAATGTTAAGGAGCTTACCTACTATGATTTCTTCTAGGAGTTTTATGGTTTCAGGTCTTATGCACAGGTCTTTGATCTGTTTTGAGTTGATTTTTGAGTATGATATAAGATAGAGATCCAATTTCATTATTTTTCATGTGGTTGTCAAGTTTTGCCAGCAATATTTATTTAAGAGACTATTCCTTGGGGCACCTGCATGGCTCAGTCGGTTGAGTGTCCAACTTCAGCTCAGGTCATGATCTCACGGTTTGTGGGTTTGGCCCCGTGTCAGGTTCTGTGCTGACAGCTAGCTCAGAGCCTGGAGCTTCCTTCGAATTCTGTGTCTCTGTCTCTCTTTGTTCCCCCCCCCCCCTTCATGTTCTGTCTCTTTCTGTCTCTCAATAATAAATAAATGTAAAAAAAAAAAGAGAGAGAGAAACTATTCCTTCCCCATTGTATATTCTTGATTTCTTTGTCATAAATTAATTGACCATTTTAAGTGGATTTTAGGGCTATTTTGTTCCCTTCATCTACATATCTATTTTTATCCTAATACCACACTATTTTGATTATTATAACTTTGTGATACAGTTTTAAGTTAAGAAGTGTGATTCTACCAGTAATATCCTTCCTCTCAAGATTGCTTTGGTTATTCAAGGTCTTTTGTGGTTCTATACAAATTTTAGGATTGTTTTTTATATTTCTGTGAAAAATGCCAATGGAATTTTGATAAAGGTTGTAATGAATCTATAAATGGCTTTGGACAGCATGGAAATTTTAACAGTATTCTTCCAATTTATGGGCATGGAATATCTTTTCATTTATTTGTGTATTTAGTTTCTTTCATCAATGTCTTACAGTATTTAGTAAACAGATTTTTTACCTCCTTCATAAAATTTATTCTAAGTATTTTATTCTTTTTTATGAAATTGTAAATGGGATTGTCTTCTTAATTTCTCTTTCTGATATTTCACTGTCAGTGTATAGAAAAGCAATTTCTTTTTATATATTAATTTTGTATTCTGGAAATTTTCTTAGTTTCAACAGTTTTCTTGGTGGAGTCTTTAGCGTTTTATATATAAAATATGTCATCTGCAAATAGAGACAGTTTTACCTTTTTCTTTCCAATTTTGGATGTCTTTTATTTTATATTTTTAATATCATTTTCTTGCTTAATTGTTGTAACTAGGACTTCCAATGCTATGTTGACTAAAAGTGGCAAGAGTGGGCATCCTTGCATTGTTCTTGATTTTAGAGGAAACTCAAATTTTTACTACTGAGTATGTTAACTGTGGGCTCATTATAGATCTGTATTATCTTGAGGCACATTCCCTTTAAGCCCAATTTATTGAGAATTTTTATCATGAATGGATATTGAATTTTAAAAATGCTTTTTCTGCATCTATGGAGATGACCATATAATTTTTAACCTTTACTTTGTAAACTTTGTGTTACATTGATTGGTTTGAAGATGTTTAACTATTCTTGCATCCTTGAAATAAATCCTACTTGATTATGGTATGTGATACTTTTAATGTGCTATTGCATTTGGCTTGCTAACGTTTTGTGAAAATGTTTGTCTACATTTATACATTTATTATATCTCTATTATCTATATTGGCTTACAATTTTCTTTTTGAGTGGTGCCCTTTTCTGATTTTTATATCAGGGTGATGCTGACCTTATAAAATGAGCTTGGAAGTGTTTGGTTTCTTCTATGTTTTGGAATAGTTTTTTTGTTTTTTGTTTGTTTGTTTGTTTGTTTGTTTTTAGGCATATGCTTTTATTTATTTATTTTTTCCATAATGGAATAGTTTGAGAAGAATTGATATTAAGTTTTCTTTGAATATTTTATAGGATTCATAGTGAAGCCATCTGTTCCTGGGTTTTTCTTTTGTTGGAATATTTTTTTATTATGGATTCAATCTCTTTACTAGATATTGGTCTGTTCAGATTTTTTATTCATGATTCAGTTTTGGTAGTTTTATGTTTCAAGGAATGTATTCGTTTTTATAAGTTGACCAATTTATTAGAATATATTTGGTTATAGTATTTTCTTATGATCTTTTTGGTATTAACATCTCTTTCATTTATAATTTTATTTGAATACTCTTTTTTTCCTTGGTAAATATTTGTCTATAATTGTTTATAGTATTCTCTTATGATCTTTTCAGTATTAACATCTCTTTCATTTATAATTTTATTTGAATACTCTTTTTTTTCTTGGTAAAGATTTGTCTATTTTCTTAGCTGTTCAAAAAAAATGGCTTCAGCTTCATTGATCTTTTCTATTATCTTTTCAATCTCTATTTTATTTATTTCTTCTCTGGTCTTTGTTATTGCCTCCCTTTTATTAACTTCAGGCTTAGTTTGTACTTTTTCTAGTCACTGAGGTGTAAGGTTAGGGTAGTCATTAGAGATCTTTGTTGTTTCTTAACAGTCATTTGTCACTAAGAACTTTCCAGTTACAACAGCTTTTACTGAATCCCTTAAGGTTTGGAATGTTTTATTTCCACTTTCATTTTTCTGAAGATATTTTTTTATTTCTTCTTTGACCATTGGTTGTTTAGTAGCATGTAGTTTAATTTCAATATTTATGCGAATTGTTCAGTTTTCTTTTTGTAATTGATTTCTAGTTCATCTCACTACGGTCAGAAAATATGCTTGATATGATTTCAGTCTTCTTAAAGACTTATTTTGTGGCTTAGCATATGATCTATCCTGAATAATATTCCATGTGTGCTTAAGAAGAATGTATATTCTACTTTGGATATAATAGTCTATAAATGTCTATTAAGGACATCTAGTTAATATATTGTTTAAATCCAGTGTTTTCTTCTAGACTTTCTGTCTGGGTAATTTACGCATTGTTGTGAGTGGGACATTGAAATCTCCTGCTATTATAGTATTGCTGTTAATTTTTCCTTTTAAGCTTGTTAATGTCTCCTTGTATATGTAAATATTCCTATGTTGGATGCATAAGTATTATAAATTTTTTATCCTCTTGTTGGATTGACTCCTTTATTGTATAATGATCTGCTTTGTCATAACATCTATTTTGTCTGACACAATAAATATAGCTCCCCTGCTTTCTTTTGGTGTCCATTAGCGTGGAATGTCTTTTTCTATTGCTTAACTTTCAGTTTTCTTGTGCATTCAGCTACTTTGTGTCTTTTGATTGGAGAATTTATTCCATTTACATTTAAAATACTTATGGATAGATATGGACTTACTATTGTCATTTTGTTAATTGTTTATGGTTATTTATAAGGCTTTTGTTCCTTCTTTTTGTCCCTTCCTATGTAATTTGATGATTTTCTGTTGCGGTATGCTTAGATTCCTTTCTGTTTACCTTTTGTGTATTTACTATAGGTTTTTGCTTATGGTTACCAAGGTTTATGTAAAGCATTTTACATCTATAACAGTCAATTTTAAGCTGGTAACAACTTAAGTTCAAATGCATACTAAAGTAAAATCCATACTCTCTATTTTTACTTTCCTTCCCATCACACTTAATGTTTTGATGACATAATTTTTTAGGGAGTTTTAAGTGAGCATTGTATTTTATTTTTTTAATATTATTTATTGTCAAATTGGTTTCCATATAACACTCAGTGTTCATCCCAACAAGTGCCCTCCTCAGTGCCCATCACCCACTTTCCCCTCTCCCCCACCACCCTTTGATGATGTAACTTACATATTTTTTCCTTGAGTATTTACTAACAAATTATTGTGGCTATAGTTATTTATACTATTGTGTTTTAATCTTTATGCTAGATCTATAGCATCTAGATCTGACCCCCACCATTATAACATTAAAGTATTCTGAATTTAACTATATGTTTACATCTACATTGGGATTTATACTTTTATATGATTTCCTGTTACTAATAGTGCCCCTTTCATTTCAATTCAAAGAAGTCCCTTAATATTTCTCATAAACCTGGTTTAGTGGTGTTAAACTTTTCCAGCTTTTGTTTGTCTGGAAAACTGTCTCCCCTTCAATTATGAAGGAAAATTTCATCAGGTAAAGTATGGGCAACTCTTTTTCCTTTCAGCACTTTGAATATACCATGCCACTCCATTCTGGCCTGCAAAGTTTCTGTTGAAAAATCCGCTGACTGCAAGGCAAAGGAAACAATCAAGAAAACTAATAGGCAACTGACAGAATGGGAAAAGATAGTTGCAAATGACATATCAGATAAAGGGCTAATATCAAAAATATACAAGGAACTCACCAAACTTCACACCTACAAAACAAATAACACAGTGAAGAAATGGGCAGAAGACATGAACAGACACTTCTCCAAAGAAGACATCCAGATGGCCTACAGGCATATGAAACGATGCTCAACATCACTCATCATCAGGGAAACACAAATCAAAACCACACTGAGATACCACCTCACGCTAGTCAGAGTGGCTAAAATGAACAAATCAAGAGACTATAGATGCTGGCAAGGGTGTGGAGAGACGGCCACCTTCCTACACGGTGGGAATGTAAA
>NC_043700.1:134539541-134548011 GCF_006229205.1 Suricata suricatta
TTCATAGCAGCAATGTCAACAATAGCCAAAACAAGGAAAGAGCCTAAATGTCCATCACCTGATGAGTGGATCAAGAAGATGTGTATATGTATATATATATACACACACACACAACGGAGTACTACATGGCAATGAGAAAGAATGAAATATGGCCGTTTGTAGGAAAGTGGATGGACCTCGAGGGTGTCATGCTGAGCGATAAGTCAGGCAGAGAAGGACAGAAACCATATGTTGCACTCATAAGTCTAACAGAACAGGAGAAACCTAATGGAGGACCAGGGGGAGGGGAAGAGGGAAAGAGAGTTGGGGAGAGAGAGGGATGCAAAACTTGAGAGACTATTGAATGCTAAAAATGAACTGAGGGTTGAAGGGGAAGGGGGATGGGAAAAGAGGTGGTGGTGATGGAGGAGGGCACTTGTGGGGAAGAGCACTGGGTGTTGTATGGAAACCAATTTGACAATAAACTATTTAAAAAAAATTTTTTTTAAATAAAACATTAAAAAAATCCACTGAAAGTCTTATGGGAGTTTTTTTAGGTAACAAGTTATTTTCTTCCCTTGCTATTGTTAAGATCCTCTCCTTCTCTTAACTTTTGTCACTTTAATTATGTTTCTTGGTGTGGGTCTCTTCATATTCATCTTATATAAAACTCTCTGAGCTTCCTAGATCTGAATGTCTGTTTTCTTTTCCGGGTTAGGAAGTTTAGCCATTTATCTTCAAGTAAGCTTTCTCATCCTTTCTCTCTCTCTCTCTCCTTTTAGGACTCCTGTAACATGAATGTTGGTCTGTTTAATGCTATTCCATAAATCCCTTACACTATCTTCACCCTTTTATTCTTTTTTCTTATTGTTGTTCTGATTGGATGAATTCTTCTGCCCTGTTTTTGAGGATCCTTTCTTCCATTTTATCTAGTTTGCTATTACACCTGCATTGAATTTTTCAGTTAAGTTATTTTATTCATCAACTCTGTGATTTCTGTTTGGAACTTTCTTACATTTTCTATCTCTTTGTTGAAATTCACCTTTGTTCATGCATTATTCTCTTCGCCTTGGTATCTTTATGATCACTGTTTTGCACACTTTATCAGGTAAATCACTTATCTCCATTTTATTAAGATCTATTCCTTGAGTTGTATCTTATTCTTTGTTTGGAGCATATTTCTGTTTCTTCCTTTTTCTTGACTATATGTATTGGTTTCTGCAAATGAGATAAAATATCTACTTCTCTCAGTCTTGAAAGAGTGGATTCATACAAGAGTGACTTCACATCAGAATTACTTCTTGGTTATGTTTCAAACCTTTGTGACTCAAAGCCACTTTCTTTGTCTTTGTGTTCCCATTAGTTGAGGGAATACTGAGACCTGTTAGTTTCCCAAAGAGGAGACTCTCAGTCAACACTTAGATGCTGGCTGATTAGAAACCAGACCCTCAGGCAGCAGCTATGAAAGTATGCCCATTGGCCACTTTCAAAGAAAGACTGGGAGCTAGAAGTTTCTGCCTGCTCCCTCTTTACTGAGCCCTGAACAAAGAACTTATTCTTGAGGCTCCTGGGTGACTCAGTCAATTAAATGTCTGACTCTTTGATTTAAGCTTAGATCATGATCCTGTCTTCATCTCAGGTCATGAGGTTGAGCCCCACATCAGGCTCCATGCTGGACAGAGAGCCTACTTAAGATTCTCTCTCTTCCTCTTCCTCTCCCTCCTCTTTTTCTCTCTCTGCCTCCCTCTCCCTGTCTCTGTCTTTCTCTCAAAAAAAAAAAAAAACCCAGAAAGTAAAAAAAAAAAAACCAAAAAAAACCCAACTGATTCTTCATTGACTTCAGTCCTATGAAACCTGCAAATATAAGTCCTGCTGGCTACCAGAGCTATGTGGATCAAGGGGTGCACTCTTTGGGCAGCTGCCACAAAAGCTGGTTTCCAGACATGTGAACAAGTTCCTTTCAGGGAGATACAAGTGACCCATTGCCCTCTCCAGAGAGAGGGCCTCCCTGGTCTCTTGGAGGAATAGTAGTCACTTCTAGTTGCATACTAAATTAAGAGTCTTGTTCTCAGGCTGCAGCTTTTAAGGTATGCAAATAGGCCTCTTTTCAGCCAAAGGACTGTGAGATGGGCATTTCTGACTTCTGCCTCTGTGCTGAACGCTGGAGGAGTCCTCAGGAGCCTGTTAAGGGCCAATTCTTTGCTTTTTATAGTTTGGTGGGTCTTATGGAAACAAGTCCCATTGGTCTTCAGAGCCGGGTGCTGGGGGGAAACTTTAAAAGTTGGGGCACTAAGTGATGGGTCCAAATTCTTCACTCCTCAGGGAGAAGCTGGGAGTTGGGAGTTATTGTCCCATTTTATGGCACCATGTCAGGGTAGGGTACATGGTGAAAGTATGTCTCAGCCTGTCCTACACATTTGGGTTTTTGTTCTCCTCTGGATTTCTTTCAGGGGGAATTCTTCTGTGTGCAGCTGTAGATTCAATGTGTCCATAGGAAGAAGTGAATTATTCAGGAGCTTTTTGTCACCATCTTGACCTGGAACCCTCTGCACAGGATGTCAGTTCCTTGAGTAGTCTCCCTCAGTCTCTTCATCAGAATGACCAGATAACCTTAAATCTCCCTTACAACTGAGGCAAAAGTTGCCTTTTTAAAGAATTGGGAAAGACTGGTTGTAGAGAGTACCAAAGACAGAATAGGCAACAGGATTCATTGGCTCCTACAAGATTGAAAACAAAGATTGGAAAAAGACGACCAACTGAGGAATCCTAGTCAAGGCTCAAATAACACAAAATGTGCAAAGCATATTATAGATGAATTTTTCTATTTCTTCACTAATACAGGAAACTTAAAACATGAAATGTATGTTTTATCAGGTCAAGAATTATCTTCAATTCTGGTCTCTTCTTTCACTACTGAATGGTAACTGACTGTGGCTATATAACTCATGATGTACTTTTCTCTCAGTTTTTTGAATTATAGGTTTTTTATTCTGAGTGACCCAAATCTTCTGAACCTAGGGCCTGTATCTTAGTTTGGGCTTTCCTAAAAGCAGAGGTAATGTCTTAGAATTACGTCCTAAATAAACTGTCCATACCCAAGAAGCAGGGAGTGGGAAAGGGGAAACTTGAGATAGGGGAGGATAGGGATAGGTGAAAAAGCTAAGGTGAGATGCAGTATTAAAGTCTGCACAATCAAAAAGGCTTGGATTAGCAAATGCCAAGCTCATCAGAAGAGGTCCACTGTGAACGTGGAGAGCACACTAGCAGGAATGAGATATAAATGTTCCCTACAAGTGTGAATGAAACCATAGGTGGCTGAGGGGATGCGCCATGGGCATTTGGAGAATTCTATCGCCCCTTTGACCAAACTTAAAATAAGTAATTCCTTTGGATTATAGCCTTTCTATTTAAACAAGGCACAATGGTGCATGCACACAAGAGTTGCCACTAACTTTAAGATGCTTGATAGCATGTTTTACCCAGATCTGGCCCCACAATAGGGCTTTCTGAGGTTACCACCAAAGACCCCTCTCGACACTCATTCCATGACAACTGGAAAGTGCCTTATAGCCTTGGGTTTGATTATTTTGTCCCATAGTCTGGCTCCCTGCCTGATGTTGGCTTCTCCCCCAGGGGCTTTTCTGTTTCTCTGTCATCCATCTGGCTCTAAAACACAAATGTCTAAGAAAGCTAACATTGGCCTTGCTTCCTGACATTAGGAGAAAACAGTGCCCATAATGGGCATTTCAATATTTTGGACAGACTTCTAAAATGATTCACATTCAGGGGTACCTGGGGGGCTCAGTTGGTTAAGCATCAGACTCTTGGTTTCTTCTCAGGTCATCATCTTATGGTTTTGTGGGTATGAGCCCTGTGTCAGGCTCTGTATCAGTGCAGAGCCTTCTTGGGATTCTCTATCTCCTCTCTCTGCCCCTCCCCTGCTCATGCTGTCACTGTCTCTCTCAGAATACATAATCTTTTTTAAAAATGATTCCTATTCTGCAGTTGGATGTTTGGAAGGATTCTTGTTTCAGAACCACCAAGATGGTGGTAGAGGTGGAGCACCAATTTTCTCTGGCCCCATCCCCCTGAGCAAGGTTGTACATGGAAGTGACAGTGCAGGTCTGTTTACCTTGGTTCCCTGATCACCATCAGTATCTTATCATGAATGCTCCAGAAGATTTACTAATGTTCAGAACTTATATACCTTAAAATGTGAAACTATGGGACCTAAAAGAGTATATAGGTGCCATTTCTGCTTACATAAACTAGATTTTATCATGAACAAAGTACACTAGACTAAAGTAGGAGCCCTGGGATTCCAAACCAAATTATCTTGGGCAATTAATTTACTCATATGCCCCCTATGAAGTCATCAGTAATAGAATAGGCCCAAGTAAGTCACTGATTACCATATGTAATTACATTAAAACTTTTTAATAAGTAGAAACAACTATCTCAAGTAAGTATTAGCATCAGTAGCATATTAGTATGACCATAAGACAAAGTAACTGAAGCCCAAGGCCATAAGGTATTAATTTTTAATAAGAAACAGTAATGTAATGAGTATTTGAGACCATTGTTTTGTAAGTATAAACCACTATTCTAAGTTACTTTTTAGATTTTTTAGCTTCTAGGCATCACTGAAGTTCATTGGCTTTATATTTTAGAGCTGAAGTTGCTATGGTAATACTGACAGTTTATTTTCTTTCTGTGGCACATAGTATCTCTTATCTCCTAAAGGCCCTATCCCTATCACCACCATTTTCATTCTAGTAGACTCCAAAGCAGTGCATATAAAGGAGGGACCAACATAGGTGGGATCACGAACCATTGTGAGGAACACTGCTCCCAAGATGGCCAACAGATTTCAGGTGCCTTAACCAGAAAACAGAGACCAAAGAGAGAAGGTACTATCTGTCCTGCTCACCTGTTTCCTGCTATACTAGCTCAGTACATGTTAGAAGTATTATTTGCTTAGTGAAGAAGGATGGGTCAACAGAGCCATGAGCACTAGAACAATAGTGCTTTGAAATGCAGTCTCCACAATTCTTCTGATAGAATGAGTCCTTTTTCTCTGGCATCTCTGGGATTGGCACTCTTCTGAGACCTACACCTGTTGGTCCAACTCTTGCTCTTCACTGGTTTGTCTTTGCTCTGCTTTAGCCTTTCAACATCTCTTCCCCTTTCAGTTAATCAGCCTCTGATTAAATCAGTTAGCTTAGCCATTCTTCTCCCAGGAACTAATTTTACCCACAGTTGTAAAACTCAAATATCCTTCTAATACTGCTTGAGTCAGTCACTGCTGATAGTTTCTTCCCAGAAAGGCCTCTAAGAAGCTATTCAGTTATAGCTCCATCTAGCCAAGATGCCTCAAGGTTCATTGAGCTCTGCTGTATGATTAGACACTGCCATCTCCTGGTCAAAGCATTGAACTTGGTCCCCCACTGATCTGCCTCAGCAGTTCACCCTTGGGCTTAATTGTGTATGATATGCATCTATGCTGCTAGTCAGGATTGGAGAGATACTCCTGACTGGCCCCCTCTCCTCCCCCTCCCATCTTATATGGCATAGAACTTAGAGAATTAATTACTAGCATTTCCCTGTGGACTCATCTAAATACTATACCTCTCTCAGGGTACAAATACATCCATCTTCTCCAGAGGGAAATCAACTCTAGATCCTGGACTTCATTATTTTGTCTTCAACCTAATTGTTCAAATGAGTCATCTAAAAGAGATCTTAAAAAGTTATGTCTTAATTTGGGATGCATACCTGTCTTCACACGGACTTCTAAGCAGTTCTCTAATAACCAAGTTAAGTTGGGTTTCTATACAGTAGCTTTTGAAGTTAGGTTTCTTTTTTTTTTCCCATTCTTGAAGATTCTTTTATTGAAATGTAATTAACATATAACATTATATTTCAGGTTTACAACATAATGATTCGATATTTGTATACATTGTTAAGTGATTATCATAGTAAGTCTAGCTATCATTTGTCCTTACACAAAGTTGCAAAAAGTTTCCTACTTGTGTATGAGAAATTTAAAGATCTCTCTTAGCAGTTTTCTTTTTTTATTTCCTACACATTTTAATGCTTATTTCTATTTTTTATTAATAATTTTTTAATTTACATCCAAGTTAGTTAGCATATGGCACAATGATTTCAAAAGTAGATTCCTTAATGCCCCTTATTCATTTAGCTCATCCCCTCTCCCACAATCTCTCTGTTTGTTCTCTATATTTAAGGGTCTCTGTTTTGTTCCCCTCCCTGTTTTTATATTATTTTTGCTTGCCTTCCCTTATGTTCATCTGTTTTGTATCTTACATCCTCATATGAGTGAAGTCATATAATGTTTGTCTTTTTCTGACTGATTTCACTTAGCATAATACCCTCTAGTTCCATCCACATAGTTGCAAATGGCAAGATTTCATTCTTTATGATTGCCAAGTAACACTCCCTTGTATATATATATATATCAGATCTTCTTTATCCATTCATCCATCGATGGACATCTGGGCTCTTTCCATACTTTAGCAATTGTCAGTAGTGCTGCTATAAACATTGGGGTGCATGTGCCCCCATTGAAACAGCACACCTGTAACCCTTGAATAAATAGTAATGCAATTCCTGGGTTGTAGGGTAGTTCTATTTTTAATTTTTTGAGAAACCTCCTTACTGTTTTCCAGAGTGGCCGCACCAGTTTGCATTCCTACCAGCAATGCAAAAGTGATTCTCTTTTTCCACATGCTCGCCAACGTCTGTTGTTGCCTGAGTTGTTAATGTTAGCCATTCTGACAGGTATGAGGTGTTATCTCATTGTGGTTTTAATTTGTATTTCCCTGGTAATGAGTGATGCTGAGAATTTTTTTCATGTGTCGGTTAGCCATCTGGCTATCTTCTTTGGAGAAGTGTCTATTCATGTCTTTTGACCATTCTTCACTGGATTATTTCGTTTTTGGGTATTGAATTTAAAAAGTTCCTTATAGATTTTGGTACCATCGCTTTATTTGATATGTCATTTGCAAATATTTTCTCCCATTCCCTTGATTGCCTTTTAGTTTTGCTGATTGTTTCCTTCACCGTGCAGAAGCTTTTTTATCTTGATGAAGTCTAGTTCATTTTTGCTTTTGTTTCCCTTGCCTCTGGAGACATGTTGACTAAGAAGTTGCTGTGGCCAAGGTCAAAGAGATTTTTTCCTGATTTCTCCTCAAGAATTTTGATGGCTTCCTGTCTTACATTTAGGTCTTTTATCCATTTTGAGCTTATTTTTGTGTATGGTATAAGAAAGTGGTCCAGGTTCATTTTTCTGCATTTCGCTGTCCAGTTTTCCCAGTACCACTTGCTGAAGAGACTGTCATTATTCCATTGGATATTCTTTCCTTCTTTATCAAAGATTAGTTAGCATATATTTGTGAGTCCATTTCTGGGTTCTCTATTCTGTTCTATTGATCTGTTTTTGTGCCAGTTCCATCCTGTCTTGATGATTACAGCTTTGTAGTACAGTTTGAAATCCAGGATTGTGATGCCTCCAGCTTTGGTTTTCTAAGATTGCTTTGGCTTTTGGGGGTCTTTTCTGGTTCCGTAAAAATTTTAGGATTGTTTGTTCTAGCTCTGTGAAGAATGCTGGTGTAATTTTGATAGGGATTACACTGAAGATGTAGATTGTTTTAGGTAGTATTTGACATTTTACCAATATTTGTTCTTCCTATCCAGGAATATGAATATTTTTCCATTTTTAGGTCTTCTTCAATTTCTTTCAAAAGCTTTCTATAGTTTTCAGTGTGTAGATTTTCCACCTCTTTGGTTAGATTTATTCCTATGTTTTTATGGTTGATGGTGCAATTGTAAATGGGATTGATTCCTTGATTTCTCTTTCTGTTGCTTCATTATTCATATATAGGAATGCAACCAATTTCTGTGCATTGATTTTGTATCCTGCGACTTTTCTGAATTCATGAATCAGTTCTATCCATTTTTTGGTGGAATCTTTTGGGTTTTCCATATAGAGTATTATATCATCTGTAAAGAGTGAACGTTTGACCTCCTCCTGGCCGATTTGGATGCCTTCTATTTCTTTGTGCTGTCTGATTGCTGAGGCTAAGGCTTCCAATACTATGCAATCCCCATCAAAGTTGCACCAGCATTCTTCTCAAAGCTAAAACAAACTATCTTAAAATTCATATGGAACCACAAAAGACCCTGAATAGCCAAAGTAATATTGAAGAAGAAAACCAAAACGGGAGGCATCACAATCCCAGACTTTAGCCTCTACCACAAAGCTGTCATCATCAAGACAGTATGGTATTGGCACAAAAACAGACACATGGACCAATGGAATAGAATAGAGAACCCAGAACTGGACCCATAAGTATATGGCCAATTAATCTTTGACAAAGCAGGAAAGAGTGTCCAATGGAAAAAAGACAGCCTCTTCAACAGGTGGTGTTGGGAGAGCTGGACAGCAACATGTAGAAAAATGAAATTAGAC
>NC_043700.1:134548111-134581426 GCF_006229205.1 Suricata suricatta
TCTCCAAAGAGGACGTCCAGATGGCCAACAGGCACATGAAACGATGCTCAGTGTCACTCATCATCAGGGAAATTCAAATCAAAACCACACTGAGATACCACCTCACACCAGTCAGAGTCGCTAAGATGAACAAATCAAAAGACTATAGATGCTGGCGAGGGTGTGGAGAGATGAGCACCCTCCTACACTGTTGGTGGGAATGTAAACTGGTGCAGCCGCTCTGGAAAACAGTGTGGAGGTTCCTCAAAAAACTATCCATAGAACTCCCCTATGACCCAGCAATAGCACTGCTAGGGATTTACCCTAGGGATAAGGGATAAGGAAGTGCTGATGCATAGGAGCACATGTGCCCCAATGTTCATAGCGGCACTTTCTACAATAGCCAAATCATGGAAAGAACCTAAATGTCCATCAATTGATGAATGGATTAAGAAGATGTGGTATATATACACAAAATGGAGTACTATATGGCAATGAGAAAGAATGATATATGGCCATTTGTAGGAAAGTGGATGGACCTTGAGGGTGTCATGCTAAGCGAAATAAGTCAGGCAGAGAAGGATAGATACCATATGTTTGCATTCATAGGTCTAACAGGAGAGACCTGGCAGGGGACCATGCGGGGAAGAGCGAGGGACACAGATCAAGGGAGACTACTGAATACTGGAGACGATCCATGGACTGAAAGGGGAAGGGGGGGAGGGGGGAGGGTCATGGTGGGGGGCACTTGTGGGGAGAAGCACTGGGTGTTATATGGAAACTAATTTGACAATAAACTATTATAAAAAAAAAAAGAAAAGAAAAGTAGTGGTAAGAGTGGACATCCCTCTCTTGTTCTTGACCTTAGGGGGAAAACTCTCAGTTTTTCTCCATTGAGGATGATATTAGTGATGGGTCTTTCATATATGGTTTTTATGATCTTGAGGTATGATCCATCTATCTCTACAGATTTTTTAAATGTTTATTCATTTTTGAGAGAGAACATGAGTGGGGGAGGGGCAGAGAGAGAGGTGGACACAGAATCTGAGGCAGGCTGCATGCTCTGAGCCTGATGCAGGGCTCAAACTCACAAACCATCAGATCATGACCTAGCTGGAGTTGGATGCTTAACTGACTGAGCCACCCAAGCACCCCTAGAGTTACATTTCTGATGGATTGCTCCCTACAAATATAAAAATCTCCTGTTAAGTTACTAATCTGTTTGGTATATAAACTCCAGCAGACATAAAGAGCCTACTTTCTCAACTGATGTATTTAACATTTTTATCAAAGCTAAGGAATTTTCATTATAGTCTAAGTTCTAAACCAGCTGACCCTGTAGGTAGTATCCTCTCCCATTCCTCATCCCCAGATCCTAATGGCACACAGGAGTGTCTTAGATGAAGCTAGCTCTTACCTGCAAAATTTGCCAGGGACTATGAAACAGTCAGCTTTGCTTTAGGAATACTTTCAGGATCTCAAAAGAGGACAATCTGCTCCTCTGGCCTGATACCAGATATAATACTGCAAGTATTGGCCCTGAAACTAGGCAGGGCTTCAGGGGTTGAAAGAAACTGCCAGAGGTAGGTTTCTAAAAGTACAAAGAAAGAGCCTGTGGCCTAATGCCTAAGTGTGTAGCAACTTGGCCCCAGCTTATAACTGGGTATTCAGTAGACTTAGGACATTAAAAACATCTAGTTTTGCTTCTGTGGACTTTCAAGTTTACCCTCAAACAAAAGAAAGATGGAAATTTATCTGGATCAGAAGCCTTCATTGAGCTGCTTCATTACCATAATATTGGATATTAACTTTAATCCATGCTCATTTGATTTTTTAGAGTATTGGCTTAAGTTTGGACAGGCAAAAAAAATTCTAAACCCTTAATAGAGATTAATTCCAAATCATCTGATGTCTCTTTTCAAAGGCTAATTGATGCTTGAAAAGAACTGATCTGAGGTCATACAACACATAAAATTCTTGTTATTCCACATTCCATACTCAGATTGAACGGGACCCTCAAGTACTTGGACAATATTTTCTTGGACTCACACACAATCAAATTTGCTGTGCTATGTTTTGGTGTTACGCTGTCAGTTTTCATCAAGGGATGCTATAAAAAAAAAAAAACCAGCCTAGTGAAATCCACTATGCTCTTTGTTCTAGGAACATGAAAGACATTCCCCACTACACTCTTCAGCTTTTCTTCTAAGAAAGCCCCTCATGAAAACTTTCTGACAAAGTTGGCTATTAGGAAAAGCTTTACATCTCTTGAGCAACAGCATAATTTTTTCTCAGTTGATAAGAGAATAGTAACTGTCTTTTCTGGTACTTTGCCTATCAGGAACTTAGAGCCATATTCAAAGGTCAGAGATCCAGCTCCACCGGGAAGACATAGCTCATCTGGAGCTGATGGAATTGTTTCCTAGCTGGGGGTGGAGATCCCAGACCCAGGAGACTCAAACACCCTACCCCAGCCTACCCAGAATGAAATCTCAGTCCATGGGGCTTCAGTTTTTTCTAAATTTTTAAAGTTTATTTGTTTTGAGAGAGAATTCATGAGAGAGGGGCAGAGAGAAAGAGAAAGAAGCTCAAGAAGGCTCTGCACTCAGTGTGGAGCCTGATGCAGGGCTCAAACTCACAAACCATGAGATCTGACTTGAGCCAAAACTGAGTTGGACTCCTAATCAACTGAGCCACCCAGACAGGGAGCTTCTGAATTAAGTGGCCAGTGTTGATTTTTTTGGATGAAACTTTTCTGCCAGCCTCTGATGTTGCTAAACTTAGCGCTTCTACAGGGTAATCCATGGAGATCCCTAGCTTGTAGCTATTGTTCCACTTCCTTTAAAGACCAAATTAAACCTCACAGGGTTGTTTTGTTTTGTTTTGTTTTGTTTTGTTTTGTTTTGTTTTCAAATAGGGTAGGAAAGGGACGTTGATTTCTAGCTATTTGCAAAGGTAACAATTTCACATGTACCCTGGAATGACTATCTCAGATTTTCTTACTCCAACCTTCTTTCCTGGCCATTATAAACTGCTTATCTCTGTTACTGATCCTGATGAGCTCACACAGCTCTTTCTAGTAGTAACCCTCATTGATGTCCCTCTCTCAACTTGACATGACTTATAATTATACCTCCAAAATGTCAGCTTGGCCGCTGAGTAGCAGGACTAGAATATAGACCTGCCTCCTTGAGTTTGGAGACTCATTCTAGAAGCTGCCATCCTGAATCCCAGCTTCTCAGAAATGAGTGGGTCTACAATGACATGCTTGCACAAAGAGGAGATTGGGTGTTCCCTTTCACTTCTGTCTGTCTCTATATAGAATTCACCCCCAGGAGCAAAACTATGCTGAGCCTCCTCACTCTCCCTAGTCCCAAAATACCTATTATTTATTACCCTGGAACTAATGTGGAAATGTAATTTCCCAATTCCCAGGACTCATGGTGTAGATTACTATAGTGTGGTCTTGTGGGGATAGTGGTACTTTGATATATTTTCCCAAATCTGGGTCTATCTATGTTGGCTAAGGTCCGGTTGTCATCTTATAAAGGGTCAGGGTCTTAGGCGAATGGAACCCATAGTATGTAAATATGTTCATATGTAAATATAAGTTAATACTTCTTATAGTCAGTATATCATAGTATCCAAATACTATGTGATTTCAAAATTATGACTATACTATGATTTATAACTTTGATTTCACTCAATTCTTAAATTTGTTACATTGATATAAATAAATTCTAACACAAGAATGGACATTATCAATCTCCTTCATAGTCTTGACCACAATGACCTGCCCCCACCAGAGGGTATCCTCATTCCACAAATTGTCTATACAATTTGATTAATGAGTTTTTATTAAAATCCTATAAATTTATGATGAGATTTATGAATTTTCCACAGTAAGGCCCAACTTTAGGATCTTGGAATGAGATAATTCCTTAGCAGAAGAAACTAACATAATTATTGGCAATCAGCCTATAAAATCATACAAATATTATTTATGAACTAGTCAGTTGTGTTAGCACCATCATTTAGATATCTTTTGTGTTTTATAGCCATCTTCCTGATGTCAGGCTTTGGCATACATTTCCCAGAAAATTAAAATCTTAAACTTACCCTTAGGGCTTAATAATCAAATAAACAATAATTACAAAATACATTTGATTCATAGAGTCCATTCAAAAGAATGCTGCTCAACTTTAGTTTATCTGGAATCACTCTAATATCTCAAGTTTATAACATAAAACAATAACTTAGGATGTAATTTTTATCAACATTTTCTTATTGCTTGATTAAATCCAAAGCAAGCCACTAGATTTAAAGATATGCCAGATGGCGATTAAAAGCAATCCCCCACTATCTAATGAATTGACAACCAAGTTAATTTGTTTTCAAAATATACATGGGTATGGAATTGGAATTCCTCCAAAGCAAAATCAATAGTGGAGCTGTCATCTTGTTCTTACCATCTGGGACAAATAGCCCTTGGTCTTCCTCACTCCGGTCACTCTAGCAGGACAAGCAGGGAAGCAAAGTAGCCCAAGGACTCTGTGATGATTTTTGCCAAACTTTTCCCAGAATTGCACCCAGTCTAAGAAGCTTTCATACGACCTTACTTTTTTCCATCAGAGGTTAGACATGCATTACAGTAGACATGCATCACTTGGCTCCCTCTCCATCTGATAAGTATTTTCTCTAATATAGTTTTTACATTTTTAATCCTGTCTATCTTGGCATCTGCTTCTCATGTGGTACCATGATTCATCTGAGGAAAATATGATAATGGGGGGATTTGGAATGTGCTTATCCACTGCCTAACAGGTAAGGAGGATCCCATTCTTGGTAGATTGAGCATGGATAGAATCCCTCACAAGATGCTGGCTTAATTGATAAAGATTTCACCAAGGGAAGCTTGAAAAATGCCCTGCTGAAAGGGAATGCTACAAGTGCAATGATGCAGGCTTTGAAAATACAGTGGGAGAAAACCTACAAAGACAGCAGAGTTGATGATTTCAGAGTTGCACTGATGCCCTGCAGCAGGTGAAGGAGAGACTGGGTTATTAACAAGCAGTTTCTGGGTAAATGTTATTCACAGGGCCTCTGTGGTCACTTACAAAGAGGCCTTGAGCTTCTGCAGCAAGGGCAGGTATAACTAAACAACAATCTCAAACCTAAGTTGTTATTATCACAGAGCTCCAGAGACACTGGAATGCTCAACCAAGGTATTTTTGTTAAACAAAAATCAAAGCCCTAGTGGGGAAAACCTGGAACTTTAAAAGATGGCATCTGGATATATGGATGGATACCCTTAAAGATATTGGCTCTATAACACTCTCTGAGTTTGCGGAGGTAGCCCACAGCCCTAGGGAGAGCTAGAGCTTTCCGTGAGCTGGAAGATGCTGCAGGAGTCTCTTCTCCATAGGAAAACAGCTTCTCCCCATATCACTGTGGAGCTATACCCATTTCCTTTCCTGGTTTCTAGGTTGGTAACTCGAGTTAAATCTCAGCATAACCCAACTGGTGGTGTGTTAGGCCTGATAAGAGAAGGGAAAAGTATTCATCCATTGCAAGAAGTAGTTAGCACATACCATCAGGGATCAGGAGAATACACTTGGGTTTGGATTTCGAGGGTGCCTAATCAAGAGTGGGGCTATAATATAAGCGTGGGAAACCAAGAATTCATTGATTTCAGGGTGCTCTCTCAAGACACTGTCAAGGACCCCAAGGGATGGAGCGCATTCTCTGCTGAGATGGCAATTAGAAGCCCAGAAAAGGTGGTGGGCAACACCCAGTCAAGTGAAAAAAGTCCAAGTTGCTTTTGGGTAGAGAAAGGAACATAGAAACTAAGCAAAGTGGACATGCTGGAATATCCAATACCACTTAAACCCTAAAATCTTTTATTGATGCAGTAAACCTTTGAGTTTGAGTTTATCTCTTACCCTCATCCATATGCATGTGCCTTACCAAGGTCTCCAGAATATTAGCCACTTTTTGCTCATTTAGTCAGATTATCATGTCATCAATAAAATGGACCCATGTCACGTCATGGTTCAGATGTCTGAACAAGATTGCCACCCTCTGGCTGCCATTCTGATCTTGCTGCTGATTATAATGATTGTGTCCACTTGGCTTCTAATGGTTATGCACTGTCACTTGCCTCTACAGTTTCAGGATCTGATCATTCTCTTTGCTCTCAGTGGCCCCAGTTCTGCAGTGTCAGTTCCTACTGTCAGCTCTGGCCTAGAGAAGGCAGACGCCACTGAACTATTTAATGATGTTAATGCCTCTCTCATCAGTGCATTACTCACTGCTTTGGTAGACAATGTCTACTCCATGCCTTTCTGTGGAGCAGTTTAGATTGGCTGGAAGCCTTCAAAAGTTCTGTTTCATCATCTAGTTAGGAGGTACCCCAATGCTGCCTTGCATATGACCTGAGGAAACACACAAGTGCAACAGTGATAAATGACCCAGAGGTCTGGGCTATCTGCTTTGCTGTTTTGTCCTCCAGCCTTGCTCATGCTTCACTCTGGATGTACCGTTCCATCTAACAAAGACTTATTACTGACACCACCCAATCTAAATTTGTGGATTCTGATTTAACCCAATTTATGAAGGGTTATACTGGCTTCAAAGTCACTTGGTATACCATGTTCAGATGCTTCATCTGCAGCAAGGCTCAATAGCAAATCAGAAGCTGTTTCACAAACAGTGTATAATTCTAGGCTGCAAATGACCTTGCTTCAGAACCCTGGCAGTCTGTATCATGATTCTCCCATTGAGGCTTGCATAAACTCCCCATGTCAACTAAAAAATCTCCACAGCTCCTTTGGGGTAAAGTTCCTTTCTTCCATAATCAGCCTAGCACATCCCCAGCTGGGTTATGTTGTGATTGAAATCCAGCTATTGACTGAGTGTAGATATGGTGGCAGGGGTGGGAGGTTCTGCATTGTCACGAACAAGGAAACCACTAATCTTTAATAGAGAAGTCTGGATCAGTTCTAGAGGATTCTGAGGGGTCTGAGGATTTGAAGGTGACCCCATTATGTCCCAGCCAGATGTTGGATTCTGCATTTGCTTTGCTGAGAATTAAACCTTCTTTGTAGGTCTGCTGCTCGTTTTTTTTTTTTTTTTTTTTTTTTTAGGGGCACCTGGGTGGCTCACTCAGTTAAGCGTCTGACTCTTGACCTCATCTCAGGTCAAGATCTCATGGTTCACAGGTTCAAGCCCCATGTTGGGCTCTGTGCTAACAGCTCAGGTACTCCTGCTCTGTCTCCGTAAAAAAAAAAAAAAAAAAAAAAATTTTAACATTTATTTTGGAGACAGAGGGAGAGAGAGAGAGGGAGACATAGAATCTGAAGCAAGCTCCAGGCTCCAAGCTGTCAGCACAGAGCCCATCACAGGGCTCAAACCCACAAACCATAATACCATGACCTGAGCCAAAGTCAGACACCTAATCGACTGAGCTCCTCCAAGCGCCCCAACAGTTTTGCTACTCTTATGATTAAGTCTGGGGCCTGGTCCTCTGCCCTCTAGCTGAAGGAGATAAAAGCCTCTTCATATGCTACCAAGAAGGTCTCTGGCTTTCACACTTTCCTTTTAATTACTGATTAAACACTCTTAACTCTTTGTTATTTTTCCAAAGTGCCCTTAGCAAGAGTAACTTCATTCCACTGTAGTTATGTTGCATTTCCCATGTTTTTGAAATGCCTGGTACAGTGCACCTGTTGGCTCATTTATTTCTTGTTCACCATCAGTGAACGTTTTAACAATTTTAGTCTTAATAATTTAGCCTTGTGCCAGGAGTTATCAGTACTCTGCCTACCATCAGTGATGGGGTCTGTACTAGTTTCCTAGGGTCATAACAAATTACCACAAACTGGGTGGCCTAAAATTACAGAAATTTATTCTTTCATAATTATGGAAGCTAAATATTGAAAATTAAGGTATCAGCCCAGCCATACTCATTCTGAAGGCTTTAGAAAAGAATCCTTCCTTGCCTCTTCCAATTTCTAGTAGTTCCTAAAGTTCCTTGGGTTGTGACAGCATCACTCAAATCTCTGCCTCCACCTTCACATGGCCTTTTCCTCTGTGCATCTGGTTCCTCTTCTTATAAAGACACCAGTTATTGAATTTAGGGCTCGCCCTACTCCAAAATAATCTCATCTGGATGCTTGACTAATTATATATACAGAAACCCTATTTCCAAATAGTATCACATCTTGAGGTTTTGGGTAGACATAAACTTTAGGGGACATTATTCATTTACTACAGGGTCCTCATTGCAAGCTGACTGGAGACAATCTAGTTTCAGAGTCCCATCTTAGTACCAGGAATGATCCAAGAAAGTCAATGCTAACTATCAAAGGAGTCACATGTTCTACTGACTGAGCCCACCAGGTACCCATGCTCTTAAATTGAATATATGTGGAAAGGATGGATTGAAAGCAGGTTGCAGCATAAGAGGAAGCTGGACTATATCATGTGCTTTAAACAGACCTTGCCAGATCCCGCAGGAATCTCTGAAGCTGAGAGTATCCCTTACTGTTGTTCTGAGTTGGGTAAAGTAGAGGCTTCACTAAGGATAGTCAATCCTCAACCATTGAATGTGGACTGTCTTAGGAAGGGGCTGTGCCCCCAGGCAAGGCACCTGTCTTGGGCAAGATGTGAAGACTTATAGCTAAAGCACTCAGCAGTGAAGAAAAAAACATTTCATTCCTAAAGAAATGTCTGTGTGGTACAGGATACCACCCACTCTACCTATCATTGATCAGGACTGAAATTTATTTTTATAAAACTGAAATAGTTTAGACAATTCGTTGTTTTTGTTCCCAAAAAATGTGTTTTTGAAATGCCTGGTAGAGTGCATTTCTCAGAAAATAACTCAGAGGACAAAAAAAAAAAAAAAAAAGCAGTGTAAGAAAACTTGAAAAAACAGCTGGTTGAGATGACTAAGGGAAGTTAGGAGACACACAGTTTGGAAGGTAGAGGGAATACTCACCTGAAAAGTAGAAGCTCGTCCCCCAGACTGGAGGGTTGAAGGGGTGCAGATTCCACGCTGGTGATGGATGAGATTTGGGGAAGGATGTGGCAAACAGATGCTTCAGCTTCTCTCTCTCTCTCCTCCCACCCCATCTTCCCATCTATAAGGAGAAGACATGTTCTTACCTGTTCCATTCTGCCATGCCATAAATTTTTCAGGGGCTGGAACTTGCTGGGGACACCTGCCAGTGTCCAGCGCTGTGTTGAGTACATTTAATTTTGAGTGCATTATTTACAAGTCTTTTTGACCAAAATTCTAAATTACTTTTGTACTGACAGCTTTTTCAGTTAAAAAAAAAAAAAGTCTTTTGATCTCCACATTACCAATTTCTACCTCTAGGTCCCATTGGTTCTGAATTTCTGTGAAGAACAGTTACTATTCATAGGGCATTCCCTCAAACTCCAGTAGGGTCATCAGTGTTAGGGAAGTTAAACACTTTCACTATAGCAACATTTTGGAGTTTAGGAAATGAAAATGAAAAGAAAGTGGCATGTTGTCAGTCCGATAATAACAGTGTGTATCCATTCAGAATTCAAGTACAGACAATACAGCCTACTCCTGCTCCTCAAAACAAAAAGAGACTTAATGTGTGTGAAATGGCTTATAGAATCAGTGGAAGAAACAGGCTCTAGAGTAAGGTTCCATGTATGAACCTCCAAGGCACATATAGAATTGAGTTGCCAAGGAAGCTGCTTGTTATCAGAAAGCTGTGAATTGGATGTTGCCTCCTGATTTGTAAACTGGTCACTAAAGCTGCTGGGTATAAGTCCAAGCTGTTCTGTAATAATAAATACCAGTAGCGGCATCTGGGTGGCTTAGTCAGTTAAGCATCCAACTTCTACTCAGGTTATGATCTTGCAGTTTATGGGTTCAAGCCCCGCATCGGGCTCTGTGCTCAGAGCCTGGTTCCTGCTTCAGATTCTGTGTCTCCCTCTCTTTCTGCACTTCCTCCCACTCGCACTGGATGTCTCTCTCTCTCTCAAAAAAAAATATACATACGTACGTACGTACATACATACATACATAAATGCCAGTAAAATCGGCTTTCGCATGTATTGAGACTACACGGGGCATCTAATCTCCGTAAGAAAGCTAGCTAACCAAAGGAGTAAATTCAGCAAGAGGTTATAAATTCAATTAATTAAAAATACACTTCTTAAGGGCTAATTTCCCCTTATGAGGAGCTGCTACAACATTATTTTCTTTAATCTCTAAAGAACTTTCTGTTACCCACTTCTACATTTAAATTTTATGGTTAGGGGTGAAAAATTTCAGCAAGTTTTGAAATTTGCAATTTAATAATTACAATGTTACATTAGCTTTAGGTGTAAAACACAGCGCTTCAACATTTATATATATTACAAAGTAATCATAGTGATAAATAAGTCAGGCAGAGAAGGACAGATACCATACCTTGTTCCTCAGGAAAGGCCTCTATGGTTGTGATATTCCTCCCACTTGTCCCTGGGCCAGGGATGTGGGTCCTGACTAAACTGTATTTTTACCCTTCTACCTGTCTTGATGTGGCTTTTTCTTTATTTCCTTAATTGTGTATGATCTGTTTTCATGGTCTTCAGTTCATTCTCAGTACTTGTTCATTCTTAACAATATAGAGATATTATTCTATATTTAGATTTTAGTGAATCTGTGGAGAGAAAGTGGGCTCAGCATCTTTTACTCTACCGTCTTGATCCCACCTCCCCTCTGTTTTTCTTTATGTGTTTTTTTCCAGTCTTTGTTTCCTAGGAGCTGACTGTGTTTCCAGCATTCAATGAAAAACAAAACAAGACTTTATAAAGTAATAAGAAAAAGACCAATGACCCAGTGGAAAAATTGGCAAAGTATATAAAATGAGAGCAATCTAGTAGAGAAACGAGGCAAAGTATATGAACAATGAACAGACAATTCGCAAAAAACAATGGCTCTTAATCATCTGAGAAGGTGATCACCTCACTTATAAGATAAATATAAATTTAAACTACACTGAGCTCTTTTTCTTTCCCAAGAGGTGGGACACTGTCATTTAGTCATTGCCTGGGGTGGGGAGGGGTGGGGCATAACTGCTAATAGGTACTAGGTTTCTTTTTGAAGGTAATAAATATTTTCTAAACTTAGAAGATGGTGATGGCTTCACAACAATTGTGATAAAGATGATTTTTTTTAAATGATCATTATAAATGCCCAGATGTTGGTTTCTAAATACTTCAAAAGGAGGGCGCCTGGGTAGCTCAGTTGGTTAAGTGTCTGGCTTCGGCTCAGGTCATGATCTCACAGTTTGTAGGTTTGCACCCGCGTCAGGCTCTGTGCTGACAGCTAGCTCAGAGCCTGGAGCCTGCTTCAGATTCTGTGTCTCCCTCTCTCTCTGACCCTCCCCTGCTCGCACTGCCTCTCTCTGTCTCTCAGAAATAAATAAAAAAACATTAAAAAATTTTAATACTTCAAAAGGTAAATTTCCAGTTATAAGACAAATAAGTCCTGTGAATTTAATGTACAGCACGGTAACTGTAATTAACAGTACTGTATTGTATGCCAGAAAGTTACTAAGAGAGTAAATCTTAAAAGTTCTCATCACAAGAAAATTTAAAACTGTGTGAGGTGATGAATGTTAATTGAATTATCATGGTGATTACTTTACAATATGTACGTGTACAAATAACTATGCTGTACACCTAAAACTAACACAATGTTAAATGTCAATTATATTTCAATTTTAAAAATTAAATAAATACCATCCTTCTCTACAAAGAGTGTCCAGGAACTTATGGCTTCTAGGCCAAATCTAGGCTACTGTCTGATTTTATAAATAAAGTTTTATTGGAACACAGCCATGCCCATTCATTATCTATGACTGCTTTTGCACTATAACAGCAAAGTTAAGTAATTGTGACAGAGCCCCATGGTTCACAAAGCCTAAGATATTTACTATTCAGCCCTCTCCAGAAAATATTAAACTCTGACTTAAAGAAAGCAGACCCCCTTAGAGAAATAGATGATTCCAAGGATAGGTCAGGGAAAGTACAAGATGAGCTTGAGATATCTTGTACCAGAAAATAAGGAGATACTCAAAGGACTTGGGGTCAGCTTTCAGGGGCTTTGACTGGCTAACTCTGGAACATTTTGAACATCAAAGTAAAGGACAGTGGTGGATCATAAAAGAATAAAATTCTATAAGTACATACTGATATAAACATATGAGAAAGAGTTAGCTCCTTTTTCTTACAACAGGATGTCAACTGCTATAGAAAAATGGGGTAGGGGCGCCAGTGTGGCTCAGTCAGTTAAGCATCCAACTTCGTCTCAGGTCATGATCTCACAGTTCATGGGTTCAAGACCCACATCAGTCTCTGTGCTGACACAGATTCTCTCTCTCCCTCTCTCTCTGCCCTTCCCCCACTTCTAGTCTGCCTCTCTCTCTCTCTCTGTCAAAAATAAATTTAAAAAAAAAGAAATGGAGGAAACCCCAACTATTTGGCAACCATTACAATGCTGATTGGTTCTAGTGGGACCATCTGGTAGGTGGAAATTTGAGATTAGTCTAATATTCTGTTTCCTATCAGAGAGCTTCTCACAAAATACTTCTCAATTACGAAGGAATAAATGGCAGGCTTCTCCACCTGTACATCCACCAGACATCAACTTAAGCAGGTGATAAAGGTTAACATGAACTGTAGCAAGGTGAATCACGCTCCTGGTGTGATGTACTGAGAAGCACATAGTATCATTTGTAAACAGTAATGTTCCATTTCCATCCATATTGATAACCTAAATAGGATGGGTGTATTGTGGTTTTTAAAGTAAGACAGGATCTTTGTGTTCCAGAAATACACACTGGAGTATTTAGGGGTGAAAGGACATCATGTTCACAACTTGCTGTTAACTGTTTCAGAAAATAATGACAAGGGCTATTTATATAGATAGAGGGTTACAGAGCAGACAGGCTAAATTATTAATAGCTGGAGAATTTTAGTGATGGAGACATGGTAATACTTTACTAATCTTGCAACTTTATTAAAAAATTTCAAACTTTAAAAAATATCTCAGTGGATTATTAAAAACTCATATATTAATATAAAATGATTTAATGATTGGCATTTTGGAAAGGGGCTGTAAAAACATGTAATTACAAATCTTTCATGGTAAGAAGGCATAAAAAAAGTCTCTTATGAAAGATGGTTTGTCACTATTAAATTTTTAAATGTATATACTTTGACCCAGTAATTCTACTTTTAGGTATTGTTGCTACAGATATATATACACCTATGAATATGAGATAATATTCAAGTTAAATGAAGTGTAAATAATCAAGTGCAGAATTGTGAAATATGCAACCATTTCTGTAAAAAAGGAAATGTGCATACTTATTTACCTATAATTACTAATAATAGCTAAAGGAGAAGAAGCCAGATGGCTAGGTGGAAGGGTAGACAAGAAAGAGAGTTTGTTCCTCATGCTAAAAGTAAAACGAGTATGGATACGAGAAGTGGAGAGTTGAGTTTGTTTTTGGAATCAGTGTTAGATTCTTCCACCTTTTCATGGGAGAAACTATAATTTCCCCATTGCTTGAATCTGGATTTCTCCCAATTAAATGTGGTAGAACTGACAATGTTCCAAGCCTAGGTACTAGACATATGTAATTGCCCAGGAAATTTGGTTAGAAGATGGGATACATAGACAAGAGCCAGAAAACCCAGTTGAGATCATCTTAGACTAGCTAACAGCGAGCTGGCCACCAGAATGAGCCCAGCCAAGACCAAGTGAACTGCTCAGCTAAAACCAGAAGAATCACCCAGTAGACCCATAGTCTTGTGAGCCACTAAGTTTTGGATAATTTTTTTCATATGTCTATGTTAACATAGTTTATTGTCAAGTTAGTTTCCATATAACACCCAGTGCTCACCCTCACAAGTGCCCTCCTCCATGCCCATCACCACCCTTCTCCTATCCCTCAGTTTGTTCTCATTATACGTCTCTATTGTTTGTCTCCCTCCCTCTCATTAACTATTTTTCCCCTTCTCCTCCCCCATGGTCCTCTGTTAAGATTCTCCTGTTACACTTATGAGTGAAAACATATGGTATCTGTCCTTCTCTACCTGACTTATTTCATTTAGCATGACACCCTCGAGTTCCATCGGATGATTTTAATGCAGCATTAGTGGGATAATAGATAACATACACTCAGCATAAACTCCTCCTTATTGGGTTCTATGTGAGTCTTAGTGTCTAAGAACTTGCCTACTGCTATGCACCTACAAGTCCAAAGTTATATTCAACTTTCCCTTGTCCTCTTGGCAGCTGGCCATGGGCAAATGACCAGGACTCAGTTAATCAAATGCTTGCATATGAGACCTTGAGTACTGTGAATCCGCTAAGTGTCAAAATTCTCCAGTATCCTAGTTTCTTGGTGTTGCTTGCTCAAGATTAATTGATGGAGGCATTGCCAAGTGTATGGGGTCCTAGCACTGATGCCTGTGTCTTCAGCCCCTTCTTGTGTTGAATCATTGTCTAGAAAACTGATTTTCCTGCTCCTGAGAATTCCATAGACTGCCTAATATCTTCTCATTACGTTTATTTTCTGTTTATAGAGGATGGTGGGCCATTTTGTTTCTAAGTTGAAGGTAATTCATTTAGACATTTTTTATTGAAATTAGCCTTGGGTCTTCTATCATGGACATACAAACTGTTACACCAGTGAAGTTGCAAGGAAAGAAAGTAGGGGAGAATTTTAGGAGTGGGGATAGTATTAATGTGCCTCTACAGTATTTGCCTTTGAAGCATAAAAAGAGGAAATCAATATATCTCTATTACTATGCTATGGCACAATCAAAAAAAATTTATTGTGTGCCTTTGTATGGGAAATGATTTGTACCAACACTTAATCCCTAACAACTTTTTGCATTAGGAATGACCAAGATTCAAGCTTTTGAACTCCATTCTTAATTCACTATTTCCTTAGGTTTGTAGTTTGTAAGTTTTGACTGCTCTCACTTTGTCTTGTGTCTTGAAAAAAAATTTAGAATCACAAATAATAGCAGTTTGCTTAAGTGCCTTCTGTTTCCCCTAAAAAAGTATCTTGGGTATAGATCTCAAATAATTCAGGAAAATTTGAATCAGACAAGGAATTGGATAACTACCAAGTTTCCCATCCTTTGGCTGCCAGTTGTCTCTCAATTAGTTTGAGGTTCAACAGAACTAGGACCCTGGAAAAGTTTCAGCTGGCATCTGTTCAATCTTTAAATCTCTCAAATATATCATGTCTCATTCCATAATTTAGACTCTCATCTCTCAACTAGACAATTAGAGCAACTTGACACAAGATTGGAGGCAGAAAGACCAAGTTTACAACAGGGAATAGGCCTTCTGTGATTTGGTTTCTGTTTACTTCCCACTGTAACTCCTGCCAATCCCAGGGTACAAAGTACCTGACTAAACCCATTTTTTTTTTCAGAACACCAAGTCCTTCACATACTGTTATGTACTTCTCACTTAATAAATATCTACTCATTCTCCAAATCTTAACTCAGGCATCACCCATTATGTAAATCCCCAGGTAGAGTTGGCCATTCATTTCATTACATTTCTTTTGTAGCTCTGTTATATATTTAACCCTATTTCTACTATAAAGTACTGATTTCCTTATTGTGTCTCCCATTGTTCAGAGTTCTCTTATATTCTCATGTTATAGGCTGTTATACAAGAGCACTGAAATCACATCTATGGACAGCCTTGGAGTAATAAAAAAAAAAAACAACTTAAATCACAAAGGCTCAATTCTCGATTCTACAAGAAAAAAAAAATTGTAATTGTTCATCCTGCCAATAAAACTGTCCCTGACATTTAAGAAACATACTTAGAAAAAGAGTGACTAGATGGAAACGCATGATAATTATTGACTAGGCTTTCAAACATTATTCTCAAGAAATCTATCAATCACATTACTTAAGGAAGAGTCCTTTCTTCCTTCTTAACTAAGCTGAAAGGCTAGCAGGGTATCATGGAAGTTTTACAATCACTGGAGTCAGTCATGGTCTGAATATCACCTTAGATAAATTTTTTGCCCTCTGGATCTCAGTTCCTTGGATTAAAAGGATTGCATTGAACTGATAGGAATCTTTCTTTAGAAATACTTGTACAGTTTTGTAACTTTTCTAATGAACTGACTTTATAAGAACCACCCAGTTATCTACAATATTTTTAAAATACTGAAACATAATTATATATACTAGTTTGGACACATGTCCATGTCCTGTTTCATTGGGGAAATGTTGAACAAGTGCACTTATGATGCTATTGAGCATTTAAAAAATCTATACATAAATATGTACATATTTGTGCATTAAAATGGTTAGAGGAGAAGTCACCAAAACCAAACTATGTAATATATGAAATAGGGTGGGAAAAAGACACTAAAAAGAAAAAAAATAATTAGTAATTCTATTTTGATTGAAATATTATCTTAAGGACACTTTCTCAGTCCATTTGGGCTGCTATAACAAAATACTACAAACTGAGTAGCTTATAAATAACAGAAATTTATTTCTTACAGTTTTAGAAACTGCGAAGTCCAAGACCAAGGTGCCAGCATGGTCACATAGAAACTGCTGACCAAGAATACTTGCCCAGAAAACTTTTCCTTTAGAAATAAAGGTGACATAAAGCTTTTCCTAAAAAAGCTTAGGGAGTTTGTCACCACTATACATGCCTTATAAAAAAAGGCTGATGGGTATTAAAGGGGGCACTTGTTGGGATGAGCACTGGGTGTTATATATAAGTGATGAATCACTAAATTCTACTCCTGAAAACAATGCTGCACTATATGTTGACTAACTTGAATCTAAAAACAAATAAAAAGCTGAAACAGCTCAAGTTAAAATGAAAGAATACCAACTACTAACATGAAAACATGAAATCATACATTATAATAGTAAAGGTAAGTATATAGTCAGATTCAGAATACTCTGATACTATAATATGGTTATATGTTTTAAAGTTTATACTAGAGTTAAATGGTTTACATTACAGTGTTAAAAATGGTTGTAGTTACAAAATATTTTAATGGATACACAATATTAAAAGATTTAAGTTGTGACATCAAAAACATAAAATGTATTGGAAGGGAGTAAAAGGGTAGAATTTTTAAATGCGATTGAAGGTAAGTTGTTATCAGCATAAAATAGACTGTTATAAGATTCTGTAAGATTTTTTAAGTAAGCCAGAGGTAACCACAAAACAAATTTATAGTGTATATAGACAAAATGAAGAGAAAAGAATCAAAGTGTGCCTCTATGGAAAATTATCAATTTACAAAAGACAATAAGCAAGAGAAGAAGTGGTGAACAAGAGAACACACAACAAGAAGATGGCAATAGACTCCTTACTTAACAAGAATTATATTAAATGTAATGGGTTAAGTTCTCCAAACAAAAGGCACAGAATTAATGGATAGATTAAAAAAAAAAAAAAAAGGAGACCCCAACTATATGCTACTTATAAGAGACTCACTTCAGCTCCAAGGCTTAAAGTCAAGGGATCACAAAATACATTCCATGTAAGTAGAAATCAGAAGAGCAGTGATAGTTATTTTATATTAGATAAAATAGACTTTAATTCAAAACTGTAACAAGATAAAGAACATCATTATGTAATGATAAAGGTGTCAGCTCATCCAGAAGATATAACAATCATTAATATATATGAACCCAACATCAAAGCACCTAAATATATTAAATAGTAAAGGATAAAGGGAGGAATAGATGACCCTAAAATCATAGCAGGGGACTTTATTACCCCATATTCAACAATGCATAGACCAATCCTAATGTTTCCTTACTGATTTCTGTTTGGAGGAAGTATACTTTAGACTAAATGTACCCAACAAACATTTACAGAACATTCTATCCAACAGCAACAGAATATTCATTCTTCAAAATTGTACAAGAAACATTCTCCAGGATAGATCATCTAATAGGTCACAAAACAAATCCCAGCAAATTTTAAAGGGTGAAATCATACCAAGTATTTTTTCTAACTAAAATCAACAATAGGAGGAAACCAGAATATTCAAATATGTGTAAATTAAACAACACGCTCCTGAACAACCAACGGGTCAAAGACAAAATCAAATGGGAAATCAGGAAACTCTTGAAACAAATGGAAGTGGAAGCACAATATACCAAAACATGGGATACAGCAAAAATAGTTCTAGGAGGGAAATTTATAGGTATAAATAACTAATTTAAGAAAAAAAAATAAAGATGCCAAACAACTTTACACATCAAAAAATTAGAAAAACAAACCAAGCCCAAGGTGGAGATGAGAGAAATAAAGATCAGGTTCAAATGAATGAAAGAGACAAAAAGAAAGGATCACAAAACCAAGAGGTGATTTAAAAAAAAAGAAAACTGATAAATCTTTAGCTAATTTTTTTTTAAAGATGATACACATAAACAAGATTAGGACTAAAAGAGGAGATATTGCAACTAATACTACAGGGATATGTAGGATAATGAGAGATAACTATGAACAATTAGAGGCCAACAAACTAGATAACCTTCAAAAACTGGATAAATTCTTAGAAATATACAACCAACCAAAACTTTGCTTATATCGTCATTTGATGTTTGACAGGGAGCCAAAAATACTCAATAAGGAAAGGATAGTTTCCTCAGCAAATGGTAGTGAGAAAACTGGATAACCACATACAGAAAACAAAACTAGACCCCCCCACACACAAAAACATCAAAACGGTTGAAAAACTAAAACATGAGACCTGATACCATAAGATTCCTAGAAGAAAGCATAGGGGAGGGGATTAAAAATACACCTATGTTGATGAGTACTAAGAAATATATAGAATTGCTGAATTATTATATTGTCCACCTGAAACTAATGGAACACTGTATGTTAATTTTACTTAAAAAAGAAAACATAGGGAAAATTGGTCTTGGTAATGATATTTTTAATATTACACCAAAGCACAAGGAACAAAAGCAAAAATCCATTTATTGGATAAGGGATTTATAACCAAAATACTTAAAACACATACAATTCAATTCAAAAAATCTGAATAATGAATGGACAGAGGACCTGGATAGACATTTTTCAAAGAAGACATACAGTGGCTACGAGGTACATCTTTCATCATCAGGGAAATGTAAATCAAACCCTGGTGATATTGACACAAGTATGATGTTATATGCCAGTTGCATCTCCTTAAAAAAAATTTTTTTAAGCTAAAGCCATGAGGCATTCCCCACACCTGTTAGAATGGCTATCAACAAGATAATAACTATTAGAAAGAATGTGGAGAAAAGCGAATACTTGTGCACTGTTGGTAGGAATGTAAATTGGTTCAACCATAATGGAAAATAGTATAGAAGTTCCTCAAAAGTAAAAAGCAGAACTATCAGTAATCCCACTTCGGGTATATATCCAAGGGAAATGAAAACAGGATACTGAAAAGATATGCTTCCATGTTTGTTGCAGCATTATTCAGAATAGCCAAGATACAGAAACATCCTAAGTACCTGTCAACAGACTAATAAAAATGATATGGGGTATATGAAAACATAAACACACAATAGAATATTGGTCAGCCATGAGAAAGCAGGAAATCTTGCGATTCATGACAACATGGATAAATCTTGAGGACATTATACTGAGATAAGTAAAAAAGTCAAATACTATGGTAAAAAAAAAGTCACAAACTAATAAATTACATGCAGAATCTATAAAAGCTGAATTTATAACAACAGAGTAGAATCATGGTTTCTAGGGGAGGAAGTCAGTTCTGGAAATCTAACAAACAGCATTGTTATTATAGTATAAAACAGTGTATAATAAACTTCAAAGACCCTAAGAGACAAGTTCTTCATTGTTCTCACTACAATAAAGAAATCTATGTGACCTGACAGGTGTTTGCTAATGTGGTAATTATATTGCAATATACAAATGTATCAAGTCAGCTTTCTTTTGAGATATAATTGTGAGAGAAAAAGGGCTTTGATAGCTTCTATAAAGAGGCCAAATCTAGAGTGAGAGACTAGAAACAACAAAACAACAAATTGAAATTACAGGAGCAGAACTCTAGTGACATTTTTTATATCATCAATCTTTTTTATTTTTTCATTTTAATTCCAGTATTAATATACATTGTTATGTTAGTTTCGGTGTCTATTACAGTGATTCAACAATTTTATATATTACATAGAGCTCATCAGAAGTGTCCTTTTAATCCCTATTACCTATTTCACCCATCCCCCCATCCACCTCACCTCTGGTAACCACCAGTTTGTTCTCTATAGTTCAAAATCTGTTTCTTGTTTCTCTCTCTCACTTCCTCTCCCTCTTTCCTCATTTGTGCATTTGTTTTGTTTCTTAACTTCCACTTATAAATGAAATCATATTACATTTGTCTTTCTCTGATTGCCTACTTCACTTAGCATTGAACTCTCTAGCTCCATCCATATTGTTGCAAATGGTAAGATTTCATTTTTATGGTGAATGAAGTGTTATGAACACTTGAGATGCTTCCATAATTTGGCTATTGTAAGTAATAAACTGCAATAATCATAGGGGTGCATGTATCCTATCCCTTTGAATTAATGATTTTGTATTTTGGATGCAAATATTCAGTAGTGCAAGTGCTGGATCATGGGGGAGTTTTATTTTTAATTTTTGAGGAATCTCCATTCTGTTTTCCACAGTGGCTGTGCCATTTACATTCCCACCAACAGTGAGAAAGCGTTCCTCATCCTCACCAACATCTGTTTCATGTGTTGTTGAATTCAGCCATTCTGACAGGTATGAGATGATATCTCATTGTAGTTTTGATTTGTATTTCCCTGATGAAGGATGTTGAATATATTTTCATGTGTCTATTGGCCAACTGGATGTCTCTTTGGAAAATGTTCATACCTTCTGTCTTTTTTTAAATGGATTGTTTATTTGGGGTGTTGAGATTTATAGGTTTTTAGATACTAACCCTTTATCAGATATGCCATTTTCAAATGTCTTCTCCCGCTCAGTAGGCTGCCTTTTAGTTTTATTGTTTCCTTTGCTGTGTAGAAGCTTTTTGTTTTTATGTAGTCACAATAATTTATTTTTGCCTTTTATTTCCATTGCCTTAAGAGATATGTCTAAGGGTGCCTAGGTGGCTAAGTCAGTTGAGCATCCGACTTCGGCTCAGGTCATGATCTTGCGTCTCATGATTTTGAGCCTGGCGTTAGGCTCTGTGCTGACAGCTCATAGCCTGGAGCCTGCTTCAGATTCTGTGTCTCCCTCTCTCTCTGCTCCTCAACCATTTGTGCTCTGTCTCTCTTGTCTCTCAAAAATGAATGAAAGGGGAAGGGAGGTGATGGTCATGGAGGAGGGCACTGGTGGGGAAGAGACTGTGTGTTATATGGAAACCAACTTGACAATAAACTAAATTAAAAAGCAATTTTTTAAAGAATGAATGTTTCAAAAAAATTTTAAGAGATATGTCTAGAAAAATGTTGGTATGGTCAATGTCAGAAAAATTGCAACCTGTGCAGTTCTAGGATTTATATGGTTTCATATCTCACACTTATATCTTTAATCCATTTTGAATTTATTATTGTATATGGTACAAAAAAGGAGTCCACTTTTATTCTTTGGAATTCTTTGGCATAGAGCTGTCTAGTTTCCCCAACACCTTCTGTTGAAAACATGGTCTTTTTCCCACTGGATATTCTTTCCTGATTTGTTAAAGATTAATTGACCATATAGTTCTGGGTTCACTTCTGGGTTCTGTTCCTTTGACCTATACATCCATTTTTATGCCAGTCCTATACTGTTATTATTACTACAGCTTTGCAATATAACTTGAAGACCAAAATTGTGATCCCCCCCCCGACTTTGCTTTTCTTTTTCAAGGTTGCTTTGGCTATTCAGGGTGCTTTGTGGTTCCATAAATATTTTAGGATAGTTTGTTCTAGTTCCATGAAAAATGCTGTTGGTATTTTAATAGGGTTGCAATTTAATATGTAGATTACTTATGGTAGTATAGACATTAAAAAATATTCTTCCAATCCACAAGTATAGAATGTCTTTTCACTTCCTTGTGTTATCTTCAATTTCTTTCATTAGTATTTTATAGTTTTTAGAGTACAGATCTTTCAATTCTTTGGTTAGGTTTACTCCTAAGTATCTTATTATTTTGGGCACAATTGTAAGTGGAATTGTTTTTTTTCCCCTCTTTTTGCTGCTTCATTAAAGGTGTATAAAAATGCAACAGATTTCTGTACACTGATTTTGTGTACTGTGAATTTAATGAATCCATTTATCAGTTCTAGCAGTTTTTTGGTAGATTTCAGGTTTTCTATAGTAGTATGTCATCTGCAAATAGTGCAGGTTTTACTTCTTTACTGATTTGGATAATATTTGTTTAGTTTTGTTGTCTGCTGTGGCTAAGACTTCCAGTACTATGTTAAATAAAAGCGAGAGTGGACATTGTTGTCTTGTTCCCAATCTTTAGGGAAAAATTCTCCATTTTCCCAAACCATTATGGATGATGTTACCTGTGTGGGATTTTCATATATGACCCTTATGTTGGGGTATGTTTCCTCTAAACCTACTTTGTTAAGGGTTTTTATCATGAATGATGTTGTACTTTGTTAAATGCTTTCTCCCCATCTATTGAAATGGTAATATGGTTCTCTTTTTTTTTTCATGTTTATTTTTGAGAGAGAGAGAGTGCACATGCGTGTGCGCAGGGGAGGAGCAGAGAGAGAAAGAATGAGACACAGAATCCAAAGCAGGTTCCAGGCTCTGAGATGTCAGCACAGAGCCCAACACAGAACTTGAACTCATGGACTGCAAGATCATGACCTGAGCCAAAGTTGATGCATAAGTGACTGAGCCACCCAGGCACCCCACAATAATAATATGGTTCTTATCTGTTCCCTTGTTGATGTGTTGTATAATGTTGATTTATTTGTGAATATTGACCTATGCTTGCAACCAAGGAATAACTCCACTTGATGGTGGTGAGTTATTTTTTTTCAAATGTATTACTGAATTTGGTCTGCTAGCATTTTGTTGAGTATTTTGGCATCTATCTTCATCAGAGATATTGGCCTGTAGTTCTCTTTTTTAGTGGTATCTTTATCTGGTTTTGGCATCAGAGTAATTATGGCTTCATAGAATGAATTTGGTAGTTTTCCTTTCTTTTTCATTTTTTTGGAATAGTTTGAAAAGAATAGGTATTTACTCTTCTTTAAATGTTTGGTAGAATTCACCTGTGGAGCCATGCAGTCCTGGAGTTTTATTTGTTGAGAGATTTTTGATTATTGATTCAGTTTCTTTCCTGGTTATTGGTCTGTTCAAATTTTATATTTCTTCCTGTTTCAATTTTGGGAATTTATGTTTCTAGGAATTTATTCATTTCTTCTAGGTTGTCTGATTTGTTGGCATATAATTTTTCATAATATTCTTTTTAAATATTTTGTATTTCTGTGGTGCTAGTTATTTCTCCTCTCTCATTTGTGATTTTATTTGAGTCATTTTTCCTTTTTTCTTGATAAGCCTGGGTAGTGATTTATTGATTTTATTGATTTTTTTCCCCCTAAAGAACCAGCTCCTGGTTTCATGGTGTGGTTGTTTTTGTTTTGTTTTAGTTTCTATATTATTTTTTCTCTAATCTTTATTATGTCCTTCTTTTGGTTGGTTTTTACTTTTGTTGTTCTTTTTCTAGCTCTTCTAGCTATAAAGGTAAGGTTGAGATTTTTCTTACTTTCTGAGGTAAGCCTGTATTATTATAAACTTACCTCTAGAACCACTTTTGCTGTATCCCAAAGGTTTTTGGACCACTATAATTTTTTCATTTTTTCCATGTTTTTAAAAAATGTCATATTTATTCTTAGCCATTTAAATTTTTATGTGTCTTGATGTGAACCTTCTTGTGTTCAGATGAACTCTGTGCTTCCTGAATCTGGATGTCTGCTTCCTTTTCTAGGTTAGGTAAGTTTTCACTTACTTCTTCAAATACATTTTCTGTCCATTCATCTTTCTCATTTCTGAGGACCCCTATAATGTATTTGTTCCCTTGAGGTTGACCAAGATATCCCTTAACTCCTCATTTTAAAAAAATTTTTTTTCTGTTTGCTGTTCATCTTGAGTACTTTCCATTGCCCTGTCCTCCAGGTCACTGATTCATTCTTCTGCATCTGCTAATCTACTGTTGATTTCCTCTAGTGTATTTTTCATTTCAGTTATTGTATTCTCAACTCTGATGGGTTTTAACCTTCTATTCAAATTTCAGTTAACCTACAGTGTAATATTAGTTTCAGGGGTGCAATATAGTGAGTCTCAACACTTTCATATAACACCCAGTGCTCATCACAACTGCCCTCCTTAACCCCCTCCACCTATTTTTACCCACCCACACCAACATCCATTCTGTTAACCATCAGTTTGTTCTCTATAGTTAAGAGTCTGTTTATAGGTTTGCCTTTTTCCCTTTGCTCATTTGTTTTATTTCTTAAATTCCACATGAGTGAAATCCTATACTATTTGTCTTTCTCTGACTTATTCTGCTTAGCATGATACTCTCTAGCTCCATCCATGTCATTGCAAAAGGACTGACACTATTCTCTTTTATGGGTAATATTGCAGTGGGTATGTGTGTGTGTGTGCATCTTCTTTATCCATTTGTCAGTCAATTATGTTTCCATAATTTGGCTACTGTAGATAATGCCCCTATAAATATTAGGATGCATGTATTCCTTGAAATAGCGTTTTATTATTATTTGGGTAAATACCTAGTAGTGAGGAGGGGAGTTTCTATCTCTTTATAGAAGTTCTCACTGAGTTCTTCCATTCTTCTCTCTTCTCTGGTTAGCATATTTATGATCATTACTTTAAACTCTTTATTAGATATATTGTTTGTTTCCTTTTCAATTAGTTCTTTTCTGAGGTTTTATCTTGTTCTTTTTTTATGTTTTTATTTTTGAGAGATAGTGCAAATGGGGGACGGGCAGAGAGAGGGGGAGACACAGAATCTAAAGCAGGTTCCAGACTCTGAACTGTCAGCTCAGAGCCTGACATGGGGCTTGAACCCACGAACTGTGAGATCATGAACTAAGCTGAAGTAAGCTGCCCAACTGACTGTGCTACCCAGGTGTCCCTCTTGTTCATTTGGAGCATATTCCTCCATTTTGCTTGACTTTTCTGTTTGTGTCTATTAACTCTGTGGAGCAGCTACTTCTCCTAAGCTTGAAGGAATATCTGGTGTATAGTCATCTCCTGTGTATATTGTGTATGCCTGAGGACTCTGGCTCCCTGGAGGTAGTGTGGTCTGGGGATCTAGGGAACTCCATGAGGTGTTTTCACCGGTGGGATTGCCAGAGCTGAGGTGGACATAGACTGGAGATATGGAGCTCTCTGCACAGAGGCACCCCACTAGGAGAGCTGAAACTGAAATGGGTACAAGCCAGAGTGTCCCTGGGCTCTCTCTGCAAAAGGCACCTGCTGGGGTGGATGAAGCCAAGGTAGAGAGTAGGCCAGAGGGCCCAGCACACTTTACACAAGTGGCAAGGCAATTGGAGCTGATGTAGGGTGGGGGCGAAGAGGTCTTGGGGCACTCCACATAGGGGGTGTCAAGGAAGGATGACTGTAGCTGAAATGGGTACAAGTCAGAGTGTCACGGGGCTCTCTGTGCAGAAGGCACCCTAGCACAGAGTCCCTGATAGCTGGAGCTAAGACAGGTGCAAGCTGGGATATTATAAGGTGCTCAGCACAAGGAATGCCCTGGAGAGGCAATCAGAACTGAGACAGGCATGAACTGGGGTACACTGAGCAGGGGCACTTTGGTAGGTTAGCTGGAACTGAAGCAGATATGACACCAGGATTACTTAGAGCACTCTGTGTCAGGGGTGCCCTAGCAAGCGATCTGGAGCCTGGAGTATTCTAGGAAGCTTTGTACCTGTGTGACTTTGGTGCAATGGCTGGAGCTATAATAAGTGCTGACCAGGAATTTCTGGGTAGATGCCATGCTTAGACCCTTTGGTAGGATGGCTAGGACTGCTGCAGAATAGGGGCCTGGGGCTCACTGAGGTGGTAGGCCAGCAATGGCACCCCTAGCCTGTCCTGGTCAGAGGGTCTAGTGAACACCATCATAGCCTGGATGGGATCAGACTTTTAGCAGCTTCCCCACCATTTGGTGGAGTTCTAGGGCTGGATCTTTTATATAGTATTTGCTTTTTTAAACTGCAGCTTTTGTTCTGTGTTCTAGGGCAGACAACCCTGCTCATGGTGGTCTCCACTGCAGATCACTATTCCTTGATACTATTCCTCTCCGCCACAGATCACAACAGTGAGAGAAGGGGTCCCCTTTCTTACTGGTTTCTATCTTTCTTGCCATTTGCAATGTGTTTCTCCATATTTTGTGGTGGGGAAGCTGTTAAGTCAGCCCTGTTCTTCCTCAGGAGGAATTGCTCTACAAATAGGTGTAGAGTGTGTCTGTGAGAGAAGTGAGCTCAGGGTCTTCCTTTGTCTCCATCTTGGGAAGATTTCCAGTCCCTCTTAATGTATTGTTGAATTTGGCTTGCTAATATTTTGTGGAGAATTTTTATGTTCCCTTCAAGATTATTGACCTATAGTTTTCTTTTTTGGGTGTGTGGTATTCTTGCCTGGTTTTGGCATCAGGGTAATGCTGGCCTCATAAAAAGAAATATTTGGAAGCTTTCCCTCTTCTACAACTTTTTGGAACAATTTGAGACCTAGAGGTCTTAACTCTTTGAATGTTTGGTAGAGTTCTCCAGTGAGGCTCTCTGATCCCGTACTTTTGTTAGGTTTTTTTAATTGCTGTTTTAATCTCCTTACTAATAATTGGTCTATTCAGATTTTGTGTCTTCTTGATTCAGTCTTGGAAGATTTTATATTTCTAGGAATTGATCCATTTCTTCCAATTATCCTATTTCATCTTTATTTATTGGAACCTTCCCAAATGGCTTTTGGGTTGTCATCCTTTTTATATCTTTTTGTGTTTACCCTAATCTTCATTTTCTTCCTTCTAGTGAGGCTTTTTCTAGTTCCTTTAGGTGGGCTTATTACCATAAACTTCATCCTACAATGTTCTAAAATCTATGGGATTCAGCAAAAGAGGCATGTTTCCATTTTTGTTGTCTTATGGTATTTGATTTCCCATTTGGTTTCTTCATTGACTCAGTGGTTGTTCACTAGTATGTATAGCTTTCACGTGTTTGTATTTTCTAGTCCTTGTAATTTATTTCAAGTTTTGTAACATTGTAGTCAGAAAAAGTGCTTGGATTAATTTCAGTCTTCTTAAATTTATTAAGGCTTATTTCATGTCCTAACTTGGTCTATACTGGAGACTGTTCCGTGTGCACTTAAGAACATGTATTCCATTGTTTTGGGTTGGATTGTTTGGCATATACCTGTTAGAATCATCTGGTCTAATGTGTTGTTCAAAATGGGGAAGGAGCCAAGATGGCGGAGAGGAGGGGAGCTCTGTAAACTTCGTCTGCCCCATCTATAGAACTGAGAAGGACATTACTCTTATCTGCAAGAGTGAAAGGAGAAAATACAGACTCCAGAAAGAAGACAACCTCAAGGATACCTGAGTGTGCGCATGCGAACGGGGGAGATTGGAAAACAGGACAGCCTGAGACGGGCAGGGGAGTGGGAGCCCCAGCCCAACACAGGGTAAATGCGCGTGGAACCCCTGAGAGACAAAGGGAAGAGAAAGAGAAACTGAACACACTCATAGTACTGTCTCTGGGGAAGAGATAAAGAACGTTTAACCACACTCGGAGAGAGAAACTCTCACTCCATATATAACTGCTGGGCAGCCCAAATCCCGAACCCAGGTGGCACAAGGGAAAGAACAGCTTCCAGCCCTGTGGTGGCCACGGTGGCGGCACCAGGGGTGCTCACTTTGACCTCGGTTTTGGGAGTGGGACACGCACCTCATTTCCACGGTGCATCTTGCCTCCAGCATTGGCCGTGCTAATCCCAAATCCCGGGTGCCAGAGGGGAAAAAATAGCCCCCACCCCAACGCGATCCTGGCAGGGAGTTGGTGGCGGTGGAGGCCGGGGTCGTGCTTCAGCTGCAGGAGCTCGCAGCTCATTCCTCCCCCCCCCCCCCCGCCCCCAGAACTGCTACACCAAATCATGTCTATCTGCAAGGGGGAGCTGCTGCTTTTTTCTTCTTTTTTCTTTTTTTTTGTACTTATTTTTTATTAGCTTTTTTACTTAAAAATTTTTTTTAATTTTTACACCTTATTTTCCTTTCTTCTTTCTCCCTTTTTCTTTCTTGCAATCCAGATATATTCTCCTGTATCTCATCCTTATCTCTCCCCTCAACTGGTCATACACTTTTAGACTGTCCACAGTCCTTTGTTGTCTGACCCCCTTTATTTTTTTTTCTTCTTCTCTTTTCATCTCTTTCCTCTCCATTTTCTTTCCTTTCCCCTTTTTAATTTGTTTGTCTGTTTGATTTCTCTGTGCATTTGTGTGCTTCTGTTCCCTCTGTGTTTGTCTATTTTCCTTCTTAGGGCTACCCCAAGAAACAAGCCAAAGTGTGCATGACGGCAAGTCCCAAATATCGCAGAATAGGGAAATAAAATATTCAAAAGCACAGAAAGAGAAACTGAGAGACACCATTAAAAGAATATTTCCTGAAACAGGCCCTCGACAGTCAATAAGCCTCCTTTAACAGAGCAATATTAACAGGTGCACAGTGCACGACAAGCTTTCTAAAGGTGACAAGAGACAGAAAACTAGCAAAAATGACAAAAGGAAGGAACTCTCCCCTGAAGAACCTCCAGGAAGAAGTCACAGCCACAGAACTGCTCAAGGCAGATCTAGACAACATACTGGATCAAGAATTTAAAACACTACTCATAAAATTAATCCATGGGATTGAAAGAAGCAACTAAGACAATGACTAGGAACTTTGGAAATAGGTGTGATGAATTTAAAAAAAGACTAAAAATGAGGTGAATAATAAAATGGAGGCAGCCACCTCAAGGATTGACAAGGCAGAGAGAAGAATAGGTGAATTAGAAGATATAGTTAGAGCAAAAAAGGAAGCTGAAAAAAAGAGAGAAATTGATCCAGGAGCAGGAAAGGAGAATTTGAGACCTGAGTGATACAATCTAATAGAACAACATCCATATCATAGGAATTCCTGAAGAGGAAGACAGAGAAAGGTCCTGAAGGGATACTAAACAAAATTATAACTGAGAATTTCCCAAACCTGGGGAGAGATACAGACATTCAAATTCAAGAGGCACAAAGAACCCCCTTAAGACATAATTTGAATCCACCTTCAGCACGACATATCATAGTGAAACTGGCAAAATATAAAGATAAAGAGAATTCTGAAAGCAGCTAGGGAGAAAAGGGCCCTCACATACAAAGGAAAACCTATCAGAGTGATTACAGACAGTGTTCCTAAATAAACAAAAATTGAGAGAATTCATGACCACCAAACCAGCCCTATAAGAAATCCTAACAGGGACTCTATGAGGGAAATGTTGCAAAGAATACAAGGTGCCAGAGACACCACTATAAACATGAATTCTAGGGAGAAAACAATGACTCTAAACCCACATTTTTCAAGAATAACACTGAATGTAAATGGACTGAATGCTCCAACCAAACAACACAGGGTAGCAGAATGGATAAAAAACCAAAATCCATCTATTTGCTGTCTACAAGAGACTCCTTTTCGACCTGAAGATACCTTCAGGTTGAAAGTAAAGGGATGGAGAAATATCTATCATGCAACCGGAAGCAAAAAGAAAGGTGGAGTAGCCATACATATATCAGACAAACTGGACTTTAAAGTAAAGGCAGTAACAAAAGATGAAGAAGGACATTATATAATAATTACAGGGTCTCTCCATCAGGAAGAGCTAACAATTATAAATATCTATGCGCCAAATTCGGAAGCACCCAAATACATAAAACAATTAATCACGGAGAGAAACAACCTTATTGATAAGAATGTGCTAATTGCAGGGGACTTTAATACTCCACTGACATCAAGGGATAGATCAACCAGATAGAAAAGCACGAAAGAAACAAAGGACACATTGGAACAGATGGAATTGATAGATATATTTAGAACTCTGCATCCTGAAGATAGGAAACTCACCTTCTTTTCAAGTGCACATGGCACATTCTCTAAGATAGATCACATACTGGGGCACAAAGCAGCCCTCCATAAGTATAAGCGAATAGAGATCATACCATGCACACTTTCAGATCACAATGCTATGAAACTTGAAATTAACCATAGGAAAAAGTCTGGGAAACCTCCAAAAATATGGAGGTTAAAAACCACCCCACTAAAGAATGATTTGGCTAATCAGGCAATTAGAGAAGAAATTTAAAAATCTATGAAAACAAATGAAAATGAAAATACAACAATCAAAATCTCTGGGACGCAGCAAAGGCAGTCCTAAGAGGAAAGTATATTGCAATCCAGGCCAATTTCAACAAACTAGAAAAAGCACAAATTCAAAACCTAACAGATCATCTACTGGAACTAGAAGGGAATCAGCAAGAGCACCCAAAACCCAGCAGAAGAAAAGAAATAATAAAGATCAGGGCAGAAATAAACAATATGTAATCCAAAAGAACAGTAGAGCAGATCAATGAAACCAAGAGTTGGTTCTTTGAAAAAATAAAATTGATAACCCTCTAGCCAGGCTCCTCAGAAAGAAAAGAGAGCACCCAGATAGACAAAATCATGAATGAAAAAGGATCTATTGCAACCAATACCTTAGAGATACAAGCAATCATTTGATATTACTATGAAAAATAATATGCCAACAAACTGGACAACTTAGAAGAAATGGACAAATTCCTAAATGCACATGCATTGCCAAAATTCAGACAGGAAGAGACAAAGCATGAATAGACCAATAACCAGTGAAGAAATTGAATCTGTTATCAAAAATCTCCCAATGAATAAGAGCCCAGGACCAGATGGCTTCCCAGGGGAATTCAACCAGACATTCAAAGCAGAGTTAATACCCATTCTTCTCAAACTATTCCAAAAATAGAAATAGAAGGAAAACTTCCAAACTCATTCTATGAAGCCAGCATCACCTTGATACCCAAACCAGACAGAGACCCAGCCAAAAAAGAGAACTACAGACCAATATCCTTAATGAATACAGATGCAAAAATACTCAACAAGATACTAGCAAATCGAATTCAACAGTATATAAAAAGAATTATCCATCATGATCAAGTGGGATTTGTTCCTGGGCTACAGGGCTGGTTCAATATTCGCAAATCCATCAATGTGATCCATCACATTAACAAAAGAAAGGATAAAAACCATATGATCCTGTCGATAGATGCAGAAAAAGCATTTGACAAAATACAGCACCTTTCTTAATAAAAACCCTTGAGAAAGTCGGAATAGAAGGAACTTATCTAAACATTATAAGAGCAGTTTATGAAAAGCCCACAGTTAATATCATCCTCATTGGGGAAAAACTGAGAGCTTTCCCCCTGAGATCAGGAACACAACAGGGCTGTCCACTCTCACCACTGTTGTTTAACACAGTGCTGGAAATCCTAGCATCAGCAATCAGACAACAAAAGGAAATAAAAGGCATCAGAATTGGCAAAGAAGAAGTCAAACTTTCACTTTTCGCAGATGACATGATACTCTACATGGAAAACCCGGCAGACTCCACCAGAAGCCTTCTAGAACTGATCCATGAATTCAGTAAAGTTGCAGGGTACAAAATCAATGTACAGAAATCAGTTGCATTCCTATACACCAAAAATGAAGCAGCTGAAAGGCAAATCAAGAAACTGATCCCATTCACAATTGCACGAAAAACCATAAAATACCTAGGAGTAAACCTAACCAAGGATGTAAAAGACCTATATGATGAAAACTATAAAAAAAACTTATGAAAGAGATTGAAGAAGACACCAAGAAATGGAATAACATTCCGGGTTCATGGATCGGAAGAACAAACATTGTGAAAATGTCATTACTACCCAAAGAAATCTACAATATTCAATCCAATCCCCATCAAAATTGCACCAACATTCTTCTCAAAGCTAGAACTATCCTAAAATTTGTATGGAACCACAAAAGACCCGAATAGCCAAAGTAATATTGAAGAAAACAAAAACGGGAGACATCACAATCCCAGACTTTAACCTCTACTACAAAGCTGTCATCATCAAGACAGTATGGTATTGGCACAAAAACAGACACATAGACCAATGGAATAGAATAGAGAACTCAGAAACGGTCCCATAAATGCACGGCCAATTAATTTTTGACAAAGCAGGAAAGACTATCCGATGGAAAAAAGACTGCCTCTTTAGCAGGTGGTGCTGGGAGAACTGGACAGCAACATGCAGAAGAATGAAACTAGACCACTCTCTTACACCATACACAAATATCAACTCAAAATGGCTGAAGGACCTGAATGTGAGACAGGAAACCATCAAAACCATCCAGGAGAAAGTAGGAAACAACCTCCTTGACCTCAACCACAGCAATTTCCTACTCGACACAGCCCCAAAGGCAAGGAAAATGAAAGCAAAACTGAACTCTTGGGGCCTCATCAAGATAAAAAGCTTCTGCACTGCAAAGGAAACAATCAAGAAAACGAATAGGCAACTGACAGAATGGGAAAAGATAGTGCAAATGACATATCAGATAAAGGGCTAGTATCCAAAATCTACAAGGAACTCACCAAACTCCACACCAAAAACAAATAACCCAGTGAAGAAATGGGCAGAAGACATGAACAGACACTTCTCCATAAAGGATAATCAGATGGCCTACAGGCACATGAAATGATGCTCAACATCACTATCATCAGGGAGCTACAAATCAAACCCACACTGAGATACCACCTCACACCAGTCAGAGTGGCTAAAATGAACAGATCAAGAGACTACAGATGCTGGCGAGGGTGTGGAGAGACAGGCACCCTCCTATACTGTTGGTGGGAATGTAAACTGGTGCAGCCGCTCTGGAAAACAATGTGGAGGTTCCTCAAAAAACTATCCATAGAACTCCCCTATGACCCAGCAATAGCCCTGCTAGGGATTTACCCAAGAGATACAGAAATGCTGATGCATAGGAGCACATGTACCCCAATGTTCATAGCAGCACTGTCAACAATAGCCAAAACATGGAAAGAGCCTAAACGTCCATCACCTGATGAGTGGATCAAGAAGATATGGTATATATACACAATGGAGTACTACATGACAATGAGAAAGAATGACATACGGCCATTTGTAGGAAAGTGGATGGACCT
>NC_043700.1:134581526-134596217 GCF_006229205.1 Suricata suricatta
TGATGAGTGGATCAAGAAGATATGGTATATATACACAATGGAGTACTACATGACAATGAGAAAGAATGACATACGGCCATTTGTAGGAAAGTGGATGGACCTTGAGGGTGTCATGCTAAGCGAAATAAGTCAGAAGGAGAAGGACAGATACCATATGTTTGCACTCATAGGTCTAACAGGAGAACAGGAGAAACCTAATGGAGGGCCAGGGGGAGGGGAAGAGGGAAAGAGTTGGGGAGAGAGAGGGACACAAAACCTGAGAGACTATTGAATACTGAAAGTGAACTGAGGGTTGAAGGGGGAGGGGGTGAAAAGAGGTGGTGGTGATGGAGGAGGGCACTTGTGGGGAAGAGCATTGGGTGTTGTATGGAAACCAATTTGACAATAAACTATTTAAAAAATACAAAACAAAAAAAATCACTGATGGTCTGTCTGGGTGATTTTTCATCCATTGATATAAGTGGAGTGTTATAAATATTGTATTACTGTCAATTTATCCCTTTGTTATTAGTTACTTCATCTATTTAGGCTCTTTTATATTGGGTTCATAGATATTTACAAGTGTTCCATATACTTTTTGGATTGATCCCTTTATCATGACAATGCTCTTCTTTGTCTCTTATTATAATCTTTATTTTAAAGTCTATTTAGTTTAAGTATTCCACCTCAACTTGTCTTTTCTGCCCATTTGAACTTTTTTCTATCACTTCACTTTCATTGTCAGACTTAAAAATACTTATATGCTGAGTCTCTTATGGGCAACATAAAATGGCTGAGTTGATTTTTTCCTAAAAACTGTTTTTTGGAACATTTAGTCTATTTACATTTAAAGTGGTTATTGATAGACATGTATCTATGTCTGGCCAGCTGCAGAGTCCTCTAATAAGGGAATCTTTTTTGTTTCAAGTTTTTCTTTATCGTAGTGATTCATCATTTACATATAATACCCAATGCCCTCAATATTTATCCGATAAGGAAATCTTGCACTCTCAGTTGAATTCTCTGCCTTAAAAGTTGCTAGAGGTGTTGATTCATAGAATCAAGATGCCTGAGGAGTGGTGGTCATTTGTCATTGTTCTATTTATTCCTCTTTCAAGATTTTTTGCATTACCATCTTAATGTAGTTCTTTTTAATTTTTGTTTTTAGAGAGAGAACACAAGTGTGGGAGAGAGGTAGAGTGAAGGAGAGAGAGAACCCCAAGCAGGCTCCATGCTCAGCACAGAGCCTGATGTGGGTCTCGATCCCATGATCCTGTGATTATGACCTGAGTCAAAATCAAGATGCAGACACTCAACTGACTGAACCACCCCCTTAATACAGCTCTTAAACCTCTGACTCATGAAGAGTATTGCCAAGGCTTCATGGATTTTCCCGCAGAAAGGTGTTTGGTATTCACTTTAAGAAGTTCTTTAAGGTGTCATGCTGAGCGAAGTAAGCCAGACAGCGAAAGACGGAAACCATATGTTTGCACTCATAGGTCTAACAGGAAACATGAGAGACCTAATGGAGAACCGGGGGAGCGGAAGAGGGACAGAGTTGGGGAGAGAGAGGGATACAAAACTTGAGAGACTATTGAATGCTGAAAATGAACTGAGAGTTGAAGGGGAAGGGGGAGCGGGGAAAAGAGGTGGTGGTGATGGTGGAGGGCACTTATGGGGAAGAGCACTGGGTGTTGTATGGAAAACAACTTGACAATAAAATATAAAAAAAAACAACAAAAAAAAAACAAAAAGGAAAAGGAAATAAAAGTAACTTTGTACAATAAAAAATAAATAAATAAAAATAAAAAATTATGCCTTTTAATAAAACATATATGGTTTACATAAAAAAAAAAAAAGAAGAAGTTCTTTGTCAACTTTTAGCCAAGATGGAGTTACTGGGTGATAGGAGTCAATGAAGAAATCAAGCAGGAAACCAAAGTATTATGAAAGTCAAAGAGTTTTAACAAGGTTGAACATGACAATTTCCTATTACTATGACAAATTACCACAAACCTAATGGCTTAAGACAAAGGTATTGTCCTCTTTTGGACTTTAACCTTCAGAACTAGAAGTTTCACTGACCTAAAAGTCAAGGTCTCAGCAGGCTGTATTCCTTCTGAAGTTTCTAAGGGAACATCCCTTTCCTTACTTTATCCAGCTTCTAAGAGGCTCCCTACATACCCTATGCCTTGCATCACTCTAACCTGTATTTCTTCTCCTTTTCACCAATTTCCCTTCTTTCCAAGAACCCTTGGGATTATATCAGATTGCCTGGGTAGACCCAATGTAATATCCCCATCTCATCATCCTCAACTTAGTCACATCTGCAAATCCCCTTTGTCATGTAAGGTAACATTCATAGGTTCATGAGAAAAGAATGTGGACTTCTATGAAAGAATGTTTCAGGTGGCTATGCAGATATGGCTTGTATGAAAGGAGAGAAGGGAGAGGATTGGGCAGGGAGAGCCTTCACACTGTGATGCAAAGTTTCAGCCAACCCAAGAGGAAATTCCATCTTAAATACTGCTATCAGCAAGGTCACAATTTGGGTAGAAATAGGTCATAGTTATAACAGTTATGCTTAGTTATCAGCCAGCAGCTGCCCCAAAAAACCATCTTTGCTCAAAAAGTAAATTGGATCCTCAAGGACCACAGCTAGAGGTTGTCTGCCATTTGTATTCTTAGCAGTTGAAAGGAAAGTTATTCCTTGAAGGGAGATTCATACAAGCTACTTCCATAGCCACACTTTCCTTTGATGACTATCCAATCTGAATGGTAGATCAGTATATGAGAAAACAGAAGGCTAGCTTTGTTATCTCTGGCATTGAATATTACTCAACACCAGTATTAAAAAGGGGTTGTTATGATTCTAATCATCTACTCTACATAAATACTGGCATGTATCAAGGCTAGAGTTGTAAGTTTCTCAGTGTTTTATTTTTTACTTGTCAAGAAGCTGCTCAAGCCTATATGTCTACCAATAAGGAGAAAATTAAATCATGGTTCATTCACAGTATTTATGCCAGAATACTGGGCTTGCAGAACTTTACTGACAAGTGACAATGATTTTTTAGTATAAAAGGAAAGTTGATTATAATGTACATGGTTTCTATGCAAATTTTTACAAAATAATCTGTGTTTCTACCAGCTTTTATGTTCATTTGTATTTGATCAGCCTTCTGAAAGCATGACTTTAGGACCTTTTGACAAGGGACACCAGTTGAGTGGGATGGGGACCTAGGTAGTGAGAAGAGAGGAACTTTGAACCTCAAGATAAATATACAAAATTTTCCTCCAGAAAAGATATTGCTTTTCTAATTTTAAACTTCAAAATGTAAACATTTTGTGGTGAGAGAATAAATGTTCATTTTCTTAAAGTATTTGTTCAGCTGCAAGGCTAACACATTACATGCTTAGGTACTCCAATTATTGCAGAAGTAGGTTTAGATTACAACCATGTGAATTGTGTTCCTTGAGCAAGCATGATTATAAACTTCTAAGTATCATAAGATAGCAGAAGAGGATCAATCATGGCACAGCTGACACTGAAGGCTCCGATCTGTAAGATTATGTAAGTGATTCTCATTCTCTTCCTCTGTGATTAATCAAATACTTAAGAAGATGTGTCAGGGTTCATCCCGAGAAACAGAACCAGTACGAGATATAAAACATTGATTTCAAGGAATTAGGTAGTTCAATTGTGGGGGTTCGTAATGTAAATCCAAATTCTGTAGGGCAGGCTGTCATGAAGGGTAGGTTGGAACTATTAGGTAGGGCTGAACTTATATCTTTATCTTCAGGTGAGTCTCAGCATTGCTTAATAACCTGGCTTTTTAAAAGTTTTATTCTGAGAGAATCCCAAGCAGGCTCCACAATGTGGGGCTCAAACTCACAAACCACGAGATCATGACCTGAGCCAAAACCAAGAGTCAGACACTTAACTGACTGAGCCACCCCTGCATCCCTTAACCTGATTATTTTAGGTATCTTTACATGCTTCTGTGAAAGTGTTTTGTAGGTGTCATGTTTGATTAAACGACTGAGGACTGTAGCCTGGCCACATTGACACATCAAAAGACCATAGTTTACCCTTTGTCAACTTCTATATCACTTTAAACCATACTTAATCTCCAGTGATATCACCAAAATTGCAATATAGGAGACCTCAGTCTCCAAGTAAAGAACAACAATTCGGCAAAAAACAGCTCTTAGAGAATTATCTGGGATGTGAAGAAACGGCTAGGAACAAAGAAAGAAGAGGCTACCAATAGCAGCCCTGTAATAGAAGTGACAGTTCCTAGTGACTTCTACAGACTAAAGAAACTAACTACCAGTACACACTGCAGACCCCTTCAGATTTCACCCACTCTTGTCCCATAGGTATTCTCATTCACTGACACCAGGCACTTAAATCCTTCCCTACTCCTCCACCAGAGTCCAGGACCCATAACTACAACCATCCAAGATCCCTGTATTTGCTGGAGTCCAGCAGCTGTGCTCACAGCCAGCTCAGGCTTCTACAGTTGTGTGGAAGTCCCACAGGCTAACTACCACTATGGTGCTTATACACAAAGATAGCCCCTCCAACTCTGTACCTGAATGCCGCCAGCCTATGGTCATCAGTTTCCACTGCTGTGTGCATGCCCTGGGGTTGGGGGTAGGGGAAGGTACAGCCAAATCCCCTGCAGCTGCTTATGAATCTGAATCAAGCCCTGCCTTCTATCCTGGCCAGCACCATCATAGCCAGCTGTAGCTAGCCTCTCTACCCAAGTGTAGCTACCTGCACACCTATCGCTGGTGTCCAGTTAGAATGCTCAGTTGCAAGACAGAATGCCCATAGCTAGGGTCCCTACAGCTGCTAGTGAGCCCTTGCTACCTACCCTGTCCCCCATCATTAAGTGTCTGCAACTGTCCTCTGCCACTACACAGACACCTACAGCTGGCTCTCACAACTAAGAATATGTAACCATTGGCTTTGGTCACCACCATTGCCCACCCTGGTTGCTAGCTACCAGATTAAGAGATGCTGCTTAGAACACCAACTACTCTTGCAGCTACTACAGATCACCCCACACACACAGTGCTTAGCAAGGGTCACAAAGCTGTTGATACTGGGGGTCCCAGCAATGTAAGCCAAAGAGATACCATGCCCTGCCTCCAAACCCAGGGACACTATACTACCTCTCACTTGATGCCATGCACCACTGGACCTCAGGTCACAGCACAATCAAGTATACCCCACCAGCAGATGAAAGGCTTCCCTGACCAAAGTCAAAGTCTAGACACTAGAGATCACAAAGAATCAAGGACATGTGTCTTCAACAAAAGAACACAGTAAACTCACAGTAAAGACCCCAAAGAATTGGCAAATAATTCAGAATAATTATTATGTAGATGTTCAGAGAATTACAAAAGAACACAACTTAAGGAAAACAATACAAGGGCAAATTTTTTCTTTTTTTTCCCCTCTTATAACCTTTCAAATATTGGAGCTAAAAATAGTAACTAAACTGAGGAATTCAGTAAGGAGATTCAAGGCAGATTTGAGAAAGCTAGAGAGAGAATTAGTAAGCTAAAACTCAGACCAATTAAGATTATCAATCAGATGAATAAAGATATGATATAGATTATATATATATGTATATACATATATAAACACACAAACATATACATATGTATACAGTTAAATATTAGTCATAAAGAATGAAATCATGCCATTTGCAACATGGATGAATCTAGAGGATATGATAAGCAAAATAAAGCAGAGAGATACATACTACATGATTTCACTCAAATGTGGAAGATTTAAAAAGGGGGAGAAATTTAAATGTAGAGAAGTAGTGGTTGCCAGAGGGGAGTGAGTGTGGAGATGGGTGAAATAGGTGGAGATTAAGAGCACATTTATCATGATGAGCACTGAGCAATGAATAAAGTTGTCGAATCCTATTGTACACATGAAACTAACAGTCTTAATTATACTTGAATTTTAAAAATAAGTTTTTAAAATTACCAAAGGGACAAAAAGAATGAAAAGGAATGAAGAAATCCTATAGGGGTATAAGAGCCAAATCAAATAATATACATATCATTGGAGTCCCAGAGGGAGAAAAGAGTAGAAATATTAAACAATGGCTGAGAACTTCACAAGCCTAGGGAGAAATTTGAATATCCAAGTTCATGAACCTAATAGGTCACCTTGAAATTTTAATTTAGTATTTGTCTTGGAGAAGATCATTTGAAACTAAACCCAAACACAAAGGATTTTTCAAGCAGCAAGAGAAAAAATATAAGGGAACCCACACAGGGCTATCAGTGGATTTCTGAGCAGAGACTTGCTGGCTAGGAGCGAATAAGATAATAGATTTCAAAGAATGGGGTGCCTGGCTCAGTTAATTAAGCATCCAACTCTTGATTTCAGCTCAGGTCATGATCTCAGTCATGAGAAAGAACCTGACTGGAAAAACAGGCAGAGGACCTGAATAAACATTTTGCCAAAGATGACATACAGATAGCCAAGAGATACATAAAAAGATTCTCAACATCAGTAATCACAGAGAAATATAAATCAAAACCATGATGAGGTATCATCTCACGTCCTGTGGCTAGTATCAAAAGAACAAGAAATAACAAGTGTTGATAAGGGATGTGGAGAAAAGGGAACTCTCATACCCTGTTGGTGGGAATGTAAATTGATGCAACCTCTATGGAAAGAAGCATGGAGTTTCCTCAAAAAATTAAAAATAGAATTACCATATGATCCAATAATTCCACCAGTGGGCATTTACCCAAAGAAAAAGAAAATGCTAATTTTTAAGGAGATATGAACTCCTATGTTTATTGCAATCATTATTTACAATAACCAAGATATGGAAGCAACTTATGTCCACTAATAGATGAATAAAGATGTAGTGTCTATACACACACAGTGGAATTTCTCAGCTATAAAAAAGGAGCTCTAACCATTTGACAATATGGATATAATTATAAGGCTAAGTGATCTAAGTCAGGAAAAGACCTATATCATAGAATTTCACTTACATGTGGAATTTTTAAAAATGAACAAAAGGGGGGAAAAACTTTTAAATGCAGAGAACAAAATGGTGGTTGCCAGAGGAGAGGTGGGTGGGAAGGGCAGGTGAAATAGATAAAAAAGATAAACAACACACTTACTGTGTTAAAAGAAATGTTGAATCATTATTTTGTAGACCTGAAACTAATATAACACTATGTTAATTACACTTCAAAATTAAAACTTTCATTAAAGAAAAGTAGAGATAAAGACCCACTACATGTTGCCTAAAAACAACTCATCTCAAATATAAGGACTTATACAAACTGAAAGTGACAGGATAGAAAAGGTCTTTTGTGCAAACAGGAACCAAAAGAAAGTTGGGGTAGCTATACTTAGAATTTTATTATGTAATGCTCATCTTTGTCTTTCAAACAAATACTGTAATAAAAGAGTCAAACAAGAAGGTGTAACATTGGTAAATATTTACTTACCCAACATAGAATCACCTAACTATATAAAGCAAATATTAACAGTCCTAAAAGGAAAAATTTCCTAGATAGAATAATAGGGACCTTAATCCCCCCCCCTTAAATCAATAAATAGATCATCTAGACAGAATAATTAAACATCAGTCTTAAATGACACATTTGGCTAGATATACTAAATATATACAGAAAACTCCATCCAAAGGCAGTAAAATATTCCTTCTTTTCAAGTACATCTGAAACAGTCCCAGGATAGATCACATGTTAGGCCACAAAGTAAGTCTCAGTAACTTTAAGAATCAAATCATATCGAGAATTTTTTCCAATCACAACTGTATTTAGCTAGAAAGCAATTACAAAGAGAAAACCAGAAAATAACAAGTATCTGGAGATTAAACATGCTACTTAACCAGTGGGTCAATACAGAAATCAAATGAGAAGTTTAAAAATACTTTGAGACAAATACCTATGGAAATACAGTATACCAGAACCTATGGAACGCAGCATAGCAATTCTGAGAGGAAGAATTGTAATGATACAGGTCTGCCTCAAGAAAAAGGAAAAATCTCAAACTTTCTAACTGAAGGAACCAAAAAAGAGATGAACCCCAAAGTAGAAGGAAGTAATACAGATTAAAGCAGAAACCAATGAAATGGTGAATTTCACTAAAGATTTTCTAGTTTTATCTTTTCAAAGAACTAATTTAGTTTCGTTGATTTTTTTTTCTATTGTCACTTTAAGCTGTAAGAAAAAGATGGCTCAAAATTAGAAGTGAAGAGAAATTAAAACTGGTAAAGTATTACAAAAGACATAATTGTGTATAGTAGTCTCTATGATCAATAAATTGGACAACATGGAAGAAATGAATAAATTCCTATAACCAAATCTTCCAAGAATAAATCATGAAGAAATAAATCTAGACTGGTAGAATTCACTAATGAAGCCATTTGGTCTTGGAGTTCTATATTTTAGAGTTTTACTGATCAATCTTTTTACTACTAATCAAACATACAAAGAAAATTCAAAAGCTATGTATATTAAATAACTAAAATATAAAAGAATAAAAGTAATGTGGAATTGTTCAATCACTTTATTATACACCTAAAATGCTGTATATAACACTGTATATTAGCTACACTGGATTAAAATGAAAACTTAAAAAACAAGCAAAAAAAAAAAAAAACTATCCTTCTCAAATTCTTCCGAAAAATTAAAGAGTCAGGAACAGTTCCAAGCTCATTTTTATAAAACAGCATTATACTGATACCAAAAAAAGACAAGGACACCAAAAAAAAAAAAAAAACAAACAAACAAACAAAAAAAACCCACAAGCCAATATCCTTGATGAACATATTTTGTTGAGGATTTTTGCACCAATTAGCCCACTGAATTCAACCACACATAAAGGGATCAAAGGGATTGTTGCCATTTTTATGTGGGATTTACTCCAGGGATACAAGTATGGGTCAAGATCCAAAAACCAATCATGATATACCCATTAACAAAATGAAAGATGAAAACCATATAATCATTGCAATAAGTTCAAAAGAAGGATTGGATGAAGTGTATTCATTAATGATAAAAACTCTCAACAAAGTAGGTATAGATGAGAGGTACCTTAATATAATAAAGACAAGCTCCCAACATTATATTCAGGGGTAAAAAGCCAAAAATTTTTTCTCCAAGATCAAGAACAAGATAAGGATACCTGCTCTTACCACTTTTATTTCTTTTACCTGCCAAATTATTTTAGCTAGGACTTCCAGTACTATATTCAATAAAACATCTTCCCCCCCACTTTGGATATCTATCACTATTTGCAGATGATATGACTTTATATATAAAAAACCCTAAAGACTCCACCTGGAAACTGGTAGTACTAATTAACAAATTCAGTAAGTTTGCAAAATACAAAATAAATATACAGATCAGTGGCTTTTTAACATTAATAAACAATCATAAGGGTAAATTAATCATTCCCATTCATAATTGTACAAAAATAAAATACCTAATAAATTTATCCAAAGGGTTGAAAGGCTTATATATTGAAAACTATAAGGCACTTGATGAAAGAAACTGAAGACACAAATAAATGGAAAGCTATTGCATGCTCATGAATGGGAAGAATATTGTATGGATATGTTTACTACTGAAAGCAATCTATAGATTCAGTGAAAAACTTACCAAAACTCCAAAGTCATTTTTCACAGTAGAAAAACCTAAAATTTGGATAGTCAGGATCTTTCGTGGTTCCATACAAAGTAATCTTGAGGAATAACAAACCTGGAATTTTCATGATTTCAAATTTGATTAAAGTAATCAAAACAGTATGGTACTGGGATAAAAACAGACACATCTATCATGAAACAGAATGAAAAGCCTATAAAATGAACAAGTCAGGAGTCTATAGATGCTGGTGAGGATGTGGAGAAACGGGTACCCTCTTGCACTGTTGGTGGGAATGTAAACTGGTGCTGTCACTCTGGAAAACAGTATGGAGGTCTCTCAAAAAATTAACAATAGAACTCCCCTATGACCCAGCAATAGCACTGCTAGGAATTTACCCAAGGGATACAGGAGCACTGATGCATAGGGGCACATGTACCCCAATGTTTATAGCAGCACTTTCAACAACAGCCAAATTATGGAAAGAACCTAAATGTCCATCAACTGACAAATTGGATAAAGAAGATGTGGTTTATATATAAAATGGAATACTACCTGGCAATGAGAAAGAATGAAATCAGGCCATTTGTATCAACGTGGATGGAACCTGAGGGTATTATGCTAAGTGAAATAAGTTAGTCAGAGAAAGATAAATACCATAATGTTTTCACTCATATGTGGATCTTGAGAAACTTAACAGAAGACCATGGGGAAGCGGGGGGGGGGGGGGGGGGGGGGGGGGGGGGGGGGGGGGGGGGGGGGGGGGGGGGGGGGGGGGGGGGGGAGTTACAGAGAGGGAGGGAAGCAAACCACAATAGACTCTTAAATACTGAGAACAAACTGAGGTTTGATGGGGGATTGGGAGAGAGGAGAAAGTGGGTGATGGGCATTTAGAAGGTACTTGTTGGGATGAGCATTGGGTGTTGTATGGAAACCTTTTTTTTTTTTTTAACACAAATCTAAAAACTTTATTTAACCAAAGGGACAATAAAAGATTTTATTTGCCTCTGGGATCCTTTAGCAAAACCTAACTTTTTTAACCTCAGAGAAGTTTGAACTAAGCAATCAAAGACCTGATAAAGATAAGACCTAAAGCTTTTGTCTTCCTAACGAAAGAAAAACCCATCATTTACATAGTCTTAACAAGAGCAGACCACAGGTCCGGAAAAACTTGTCTTTTGAAAGAGAGAAAAGCAGAATTTCAACCTTATACCAGTATACATTTAATATTCCATTCATCTCAACCTCACACATAAAATTCTTTTTAATGATTTCCTTTCCCTTAAACTTTGTCCCATAGCCATTTCTTTCCAAACAACCAATCTCATATAGGACAAAATTACTTTCTTTTACCCTTAACAAAAATGCACTTTTATTTCTCATAGCTTTTTTTTTTTTACATATCCCCAATTTCCTGCATATAGGGTTACTTTTCTCACTTTCCCATCAGTGTGAACCTTAGTCTCCAAGTGAGAACCTAGTAACCAACCAGAGTTTTTCTTAGATGGTAAATTTATGAACCAATTAAGTGCAGAGCAGATTTTTAACAGTTTAAATATCCCCAGTTGTTTTGCCACAAATCAAAGGCCCAAGCAGCTACAGGCCTCATCCTATATCAATATATCAATCACTAGTTGTGGCTTGTACTTTAGTTTTTATCTTGTTAGACAGCCAATTAATCTCAATTTATTATCAAGTAAAACCTTAACGTTTTAAATTACCAAGAACCTTTAAAACTATTTTAACAATTATTCATGAAAACTATAGAACAGACCAAATTAACCATCCTTTTAAAACACACTTGTTAAAAATTGGAGCAGAGATCATAAGAACCTATTTGACTTTTGGCAGATTCTGATAGACCATAACTTTTTGTTTTTATCTCAAACCAACAAACTTAAACACTGAATAAGTTTCGCTTGAGCTCAGGTAAGACACTTTGTTCCCCATAGTTGATTTTGACCTTGAAATTTGGTGCAAAAGTCTTATCACTTAGGGCAGAAGGAGAAGCTGATGTTATGCAAATTTGCCTCTCCCCACCCATCGGTTGGCAACCTGATGGCCTTCTGGTTGCCCCAGGAAACGGGGCAATACAGAAAAATGGGGGAAAGGAGAGCAAGAGGAGAGGCTCCCCAGGGGGCAGAGAAGGAAAATTCCCAGTTTAAAATTTTGTCAGCTCAGACAGAGGAGCAGGCTTGAGGCTTTTGTTGTTTTTGTTTTCTTGTTTTTGTTTTTGTTTTTGTTTTGTTTAACCAGTAGAATTAGGCAATCCATGTCAGTCCAGAGAAGAGAGGGAATCTTCCCCAAAACAAAATGAGTTTTTGGCAGCTGCTAGGAAATATTCCTTCAAGTCTCTGTCCCTAGGTAGGCCAACAATATTTGGTTCCAATTATAGCCATTAACCTGGGAAATGAATGAGGGAGAAGGCCTCACTTCTGCAAGGCAGAGAACACAGAGAGAGTCAGTGTTCCCTTCAGTATGATTTTATTTCAGCCAGACCAGTAAGGTCTCCTTCTCTGTACAGTCCCAACCCCATGTTCTCTGAGGTGGTGTAAAACCAAAATCCATGACAATAACAACTGGACAAACAAGTACAGAAGTGGCCACAAAACAGGTTTGCAGGTTTACTAAAGGGCCCGACCAATGTCTCAGTGTGGCCCCAGGGTGGGAAGTAATGCTGCGTCCAGCCTTCCATTTGATACCCCAGATAGAAACACATGTACATTTAGAATTTAGATGATAAACTAGCTTACCTCCAGAGGTTCAGACCAGTGATTCTTATAGATTACTGGCACCATTTTCAGGGTAGAAGAAAAGACAGGAGTGTCTCCCCAGCTCCCAAAACCTAGATGTCCTTGGGAGTGCCTTTTGCTCTTTTACAATAAGTAAAAAACTATGCAACTTGCTGAGGCTATGTCTTGACCCCCCTTTTTTTTGATAGCATACATCATATTATATTTATACAGAGTCCTCTTTCTTAGGACTCCATATGGCTCAAAACTTAATCTACCCTCTTCATATCAATAAAGAGTTCTCTTTCTTTAGACTCTTTATGGCCCAAAGCTTCTCAAGTTCTGACCTATCCATCACTCTAACTCTGCCTATCTCTGGTGGTGGTGGGGGGGGGGGGTTCAGCAACCTAAAACAAGTAGAACAGACTCTTTAGAAGCTATGTTGCCCATCCCTTATTTCTTATGATATGGTGATGCAAAGACAGACAAAGGGTAGGATGCCCCCTCTAATGAGGAGACCAGTCAGATGCCTGTCTGGCCATGTCCCGAAGGAGCTTAGGTGAAGGTTAGCCGTAGCAGACTCAGCATTGTGACTTACAATCAGAAACTATTCCGATGCCTCCATAGACCATATGCTTTTCACCACAGTATCGCAGACCAGGCCCACTCGGATTCTGTAGGCTTCTGGGGACCTTAAGGGTACCCACCCATGGAGCCACAAACTTGAACTTGGCAAGCAAGCCAAACCGAGCCACACATTCACTCACACACACACACCAAAGGCTATTACATTCCCTCCCACAGAGGTTTTACAAACAAGACTGAGACATTTAGAAAAACACTTAACTGGGCAATTTTTTCCCTTTACTCACCCCCCTTGTTCTCTATCTAGAGATAGAGGGGTCTGCAGCACCCTGGGTGAGATCCTAACCAACCCAAAACCTGTGGAACTATCTCATGAATATTCCACATACCTTCCCTTTTTCAGAGAATATTTCATTTACCTTACCTTTGATTTGCCTTCTACTCGTGTCCCTGTTTGGGCGCCACTCTGAATGCAGGGGACCAGCCCACGCACCCCAGTTGAAAGGTCCCGAGTAGGGGGTTGGTGTCAGCGCAATATCTATAGGAAAGAAGACAGACCAGACGGACCAGATGGACCAGACAGACAACGTGAATGGTGGAAAAGCCACACTTTATTAAGATAGCCAGAGTCTTAAATACCATGGGTGATTACATCATTTCTTTAATGGTTACATAGTTCAAGGTCCTTGAAGTAAAGACATGCTCCAGTAAAGGTCATTCTTATCAGGACAGTAGTAAATACAATCAAGTCATTACAAGAGAGGAATTCCCTAATAATAGTCTGGTTTTATGCATAAGATATCGCCTGAAGAATTCTATGAGGAGATTTACATTCCTTAAGGCCCTTCATCAGTTATTCAAGGGTAAGATGCTCATCCTTTTATAAGCAAATCTTTTGGCAGAGGATTGTGTTCACTCCCAACAGCAGACAAAGAGCCAGAAAATAAGGTAAGAGAAGGTCACTGACTGACCCAAGTTGATTCAAAGCCTAAAAGTATATGCCTCTTTGCAAAGCAATGAGAAAATCATAGGATGAATAGAAGCCATATGTGCGGCCCAGGAGGCCAAATATTGTTTGAGGGTATTTTTTGCCTACTAGGCCCCAACACTACAAAGCTGTCATCATCAAGACAGTATGGTATTGGCACAAAAACAGATAAATAGACCAATGGAATAGAATAGAGAACCCAGAACTGGGCCCACAAATGTATGGCCAATTAATTTTTGACATAGCAGAAAAGAGTATCCAATGGAAAAAAGAGTGCCTTTTAGCAGGTGGAGAACTGGACAGCAACATGCAGAATGAAACTAGACGACTGTCTTACACCATACACAAAAATAAACTCAAAATGGCTGAAGAATCTGAATGTGAGACAGGAAACCATCAAAACCCTCAAGGAGAAAGTAGGAAACAACCTCCTTGACCTCAACCACAGCAATTTCCTACTCGACACAGCCCCAAAGGCAAGGGGAATGAAAGCAAAACTGAACTCTTGGGACCTCATCAAGAAAGAAAGCTTCTGCAAGGCCAAGGAAACAATCAAGAAAACTAATAGGCAACTGACAGAATGGGAAAAGATAGTTGCAAATGACATATCAGATAAAGGGCTAGTATCTAAAATCTACAAGGAACTCACCAAACTTCACACCCACAAAACAAATAACCCAGTGAAGAAATGGGCAGAAGACATGAACAGACACTTCTCCAAAGAGGACATCCAGATGGCCT
>NC_043700.1:134596317-134617695 GCF_006229205.1 Suricata suricatta
GAGAAAGAATGAAATCTGGCCATTTGTAGGAAAGTGGATGGACCTTGAGGGTGTCATGCTAAGCGAAATAAGTCAGGCAGAGAAAGACAGATACCATATGTTTGCACTCATAGGTTTAACAGGAGAACAGGAGAAACCTATGGAGGGCCAGGGGGAGGGGAAGAGGGAAAGAGTTGGGGAGAGAGAGAGACACAAACTTGAGAGACTATTGAATACTGAAAACGAACCGAGGGTTGAAGTGGGAGTGGGAGAGGGAAGGGTGGGTGGTAATGGAGGAGGGCACTTATGGGGAAGAGCACTGGGTGTTATATGGAAACCAATTTGACACTAAACTATTAAAAATAAATTAAATAAGAGAAATGGAAAAAAGGAATTATTAAAATGTCCATATTACCTAAATCCATCTATAGATTCAATGCTACTCCTATTAACGTTTCAATGGCATTTTTCAAAGAAATAGTAAACATAATTCTACAGTTTGCATGAAACTCAAAATACCCTGAATAGACAGTAATTCTGAAAAAAGGACAAAGCCAGGGACAACACACTTGCAGATTTCAAACTATATTACAAAGCTATAGTAATCAAAACAGTATGGAACTGGCATGAAAAGACAGATAAACAAATGGAACATAATGGAGAGCCTGGAAATGAATCTTGCATATATGATCAACTTATGTTTGACAAAGAATCCAAGAACACTTACTAGGGAAAGGAAGTTCTCTTCAGTAAATTTTGTTGAAAAAACTAAATAGCCATGTGCATAAGAATGAAATTGGATCCATAACACCACTCATAAAAATTAGCTTGAAATGGATTAAAGGCTTGAATTTATGACCTGAAGCCATAAAGTTCTAAGAAGAAACATAGGGGGAAAGCACTCCTTGACACTGGTCTTGGCAATGATTTACTTATTTTTTTAACATTTATTTTTGAGAAAGAAACACACAGAGTTTGAGCGAGTGAGGGTCAGAGAGAGCGGGAGACAAAGAATCAGAAGCAGGCTCCAGGCTCTGAGCTGTCAGCACAGAGCCTGACGCGGGGCTCAAACCCACAAACCGTGAGATCATGACCTGAGCTGAAGTCAGCCGCTTAACTGACTGAGCCACCCAGGTGCCCCTTGGCAATGATTTTGGGTAGGACAACAAAAGCACAAGCAACCAAAGCAAAAAATCAACAAGCAGTACTGCATCACACTAGAAATCTTCTGCACAAGAATCATTAAAAGGCTACCTAATGAAAGAGAAAATATTTGTAAACCATATATCCAATAAGGATTAATATCTAAATATATAAAGAATTCATAGTACTCAATAGCAAAAAAGAAATCTGAATAAATCGGCAGAGGAACTGAATGGACATTTTCATAATAGACATTTTTTCCAAAAACATTTTTTATAAAGACATTTTTCCATTTTTTCCAAATGGCCAACTCATACATGAAAAGATGCTAGACAGCACTAATCAGTAATGTGAATCAGAACCACAATGGGATGTCATCACAAAGAGAAGAGATGATGTATTAGTGAGGAATGTGGAAAAACGCACTCTGGTGCACTATTTGTTTCTTTAAGGACAGATATGAAATTTTTTAGAGTTTCTATAGTTTTAGCAAGGAATTTGAAGCCCTGAGCTCATGGTTTTCACTTCTCCAGGGCAGTCAGGAGCATCTAGCCAATCCCATTATCACTTCCTAATTTGACATAAATGTGTTACAGTAGCAAATACATGATCATCCAGAATCTCACCTTCTATATGTATTTGATTACTAGTATCCAATGGTGCTGGTTTCCCATTGCAGAACTGGCCAGGCAAGTTCAAAATCCATAAGGAAAGGCTTTCAGGAAGTGCAGAATGGAACTCAAGCACAGCTGAGACTTCTGTTGATGAGTAGAATTACTTCAGAGAAACCGCCAGTCTGCTTTTAAGACCTTCTAACTAATTGAATTAGGCTCACTTAACACTGATATTAAGGAACATTATCCTGAATAATGAATTAAGGACTTAATAGCATCTATAAATTACCTTTCTAATAACACCTACATTAGTCTTTGAATAACTGAAGACTGTAGCCTAGCTAGGCTAGCATATAAAAGTTATAAAGGAATAATAGGGAGGTTTTTCCAAAACTTCATTAATTAAATACATTCATTTATGTTTGGGTGAGTTGAAGGCCTATAATTTGTGGTATGGTATGGAGTCAGATTGTAGAGGATGAGAAATAGAAAGGAAATAGAGAAAACAGTATACCTCTTTGGGGTTTGGATCAGAAAGGAGGCAAAAAAACAAGGGCTAAAGAACAGTAGGAGATCAAGGGTGGTACTCTAAGATGAGAGAGAGAGACAGGCTTACTTATGGGCTGAGAAAGAACCAGTGGGAGTGAAGACCTGAAGAGAATGCATAACTGGAGGGGTCAAGTGTTAGGTGGGAGATGTTAAGAACACTAAACAAGTTGGCCTTGATCCCAAACTATCCTGAGATTAAAGGAAAAAAGAAAAGAATCAGATGTAGTTAAGTGTTACACAAGGATGAGATGAAGGAGAAGGGATATGGAAATTGAACGGGAGACATGACAAGTGGAGTATCGAAGTTGTTGCAGAGGATGGACAAAGAAATAGAATATAGTCATTTGTAGTCAGTTTACTGAACTTGTTTGAACTCTGGAGTACAAAATAGGAAATTGAGGTCAGGGAATAGAGTATCAATCATGCTGTGTTCAATCTCTTTCCATAGATGGCCCCAAAGCTTTTGAAATAACTAAAAGTGACTGGAGTCCAGTTCTAAACTCATACAATTGGGTCAAATTAAGGTTAGGGTAGGGAAGTAAGTGATATGTAAGGACTCACTTTTGGTAATGAGGTACGAAGTATGTTCATACTTCATCCCTCTTATTTTAGCTCAAGTGGAGAGTCAAGAGAAGAAGTTAATGCCAAAGTACAGAAGTCTTTTTGTTTGATTGGACCCATGGTCGCAATCCTTTCCAAGTATTCCTTCTGCCTTTCCTGGGAGAAGTATAGTAACCTGTCACATGTGGACTGACTCCAGAGCTAGATCCACCAAATTACCAGTCATGCTCTTGCTCCAAGTCATATTCTACTCTGCTCTTCCTCTAGGTTTAACCTTTCCCACAAGGTATGGACAAGGAATGAACTGGTGACACTGAACAGTGACAGGAGCTGTCAACTCTATTTGTTCCCCTTGTCCTCCCATCTCTCTAAATATTCCCGGGATTTCTCAACCAACATCATGCTTGTAACATTTTCAAAGTTTTGTGTAAAAAAATACAAGCACTGAACAGTATTGTATTACAAACTCTGAATAAAAATTCAAGACAATAACAGTGCATATGAATTGGAGCAGGGTGATGGGAGGGCATGATGGAGTAAAGATAGACCAAAAAATTATCTCTAATAAGGCTTCACCTCTATTTGGGGGAGGACACTTGTTATGGCCATAAAAATGTAGGTTTAACTACCACATCAGTAAGAATAGAATGTATAACTACCAAAACTATCAAAAGAAAGTTTGACTTTCCCAATGGGGAGCAAGAAGGAAATAAAACTATAGTAAATGGAAGTAAATTAGCTAAAATTACTCAGCATAATATATGTAAATAGTTTGGTCAAGATTACTATAGCATGTGCTGTTGGTGCCCCACTCATGTCACCTCCCACTTGCCAATTCTGTGCACATCAGCTTGCATTCTTTACATAAAGAGCTCTCAGGATCAAAGTAGTTGTGGCAGGCCAAAAATATCAGAAAATCAATACCCCCCTTAAATAATCCCCAAGCAATGAGTGATGGGAAACAGTGTATAAGAGATCTCAGATCCCTTGGCCTGATTTGGGATAATTCTGTCATGTGTCCATTCTGGAATACAGAGCTTCCCCAGCAGAATTAAGCTTCAGTCATTGTCAGAGCAACAAACTTCATAATGTACTCTATTGTTTTAAGCAAAGGATATACCAGTCAGGGATGGGAGATTGAGGCCAGGAAGGGAAGGCAGCCAACAATAAAAACATATTCTAGCCAAACAACAAAAAGGGCTCTTTTTGGGGAAAGCAGAGTGATAACCCTAGCATACTGTAGCATCACAGTTACTAAGAGATGCAGTTGTGAATTTGGATGGAACATAGAATAGTAGTTTAAGGCTAGAGCAGTATTCCTAGGTTTGGAATGTTGTAACTCTAGAACATGAAGAAGCCTATCAAGCTTAGGGCTTCTTTCTCCACAGTAGGAGATGCAAGAAACAGTTGTTTATATTGAAAACATATCCTGGAACACACCTAAATATTGACTGGATCCCAAAAACTTCACTGAAGGATTAGGTTCCTAAATCTTCAGTGTTTCTCTCTCACCATATGCTGTACATGTATTTTACCAAGGCCTCCAGCATCCTAACCATCTCTCACTTGTCCTAATTATTCTTATGTTATTAATACAATAGATCTAATATTAATAGAGTAATTAGTAATATTCTGTGGGATGACCAAGTGTTACAAATTTCATCAGACCATATTATCAAACAGGAGTTAACACAGCCCAAAGACAAAACTGTTCCTGAATATTGTTTTATATTGCGTATGAATGCCAACCGTCTGATGTTCTTTTCTAATCAGAATTAAATGTGTTTACCAAATCAGCAGCTGCATATTACACACTTAAGTCTATATTAATCTTCTCTAGCAAAGATACTACATCTAGAACCATGGCTACAGTTGAGACTAGTACTTAGCTGAGTTTACAGTTGTCCACTATCATCCTGCAGGATTCACATGAGCTCTGAAGAAGCCAGACTTCTGAATTAAATGGAGTTATAATGGGAACCACCAACCCCATATCATTTATAATCTTAACAGTGGCACTTACATCACCATCCTTTCTTTGGAAAGAATTCCAGCATCTTTAAGTTGGCCTATAGGTGGAGAAGGCAAGAACTCAATGGGGGGGGGGGGGGGGGGGGGGGGGGGGGGGGGGGGGGGGGGGGGGGGGGGGGGGGGGGGGGGGGGGGGGTGTGTGCTCGAAATAACAACTGATTTCTAGTCATGGAGGTACATGACTACTGGGCTGGTCCAGAGACAAAAATTACCCATAATAAACTGACCTTTGGCCAGGACTATATTCATAACCTGGCCCTAATATGTCCCTACTCTAACAGGGCAGCCATGATGACACTCTGGATGTCCATTGTCAATGGGTCTTAGCCAAAATAAGAATAAAGACTATTTCCCTAATACAACACATAGTGTGTTTGAGAAGTATCAACTTATGCATTTCCCTCTACAAGTACATTATCTTAATTCACCACCAGAAAAGCCATTTAACAATTGGAGCACTATCTTTTGGCAGCACTGTCTGTGCTCCACCTACTAAAAATGGCCAGCCTAAATACAGCCTGAGTACATCATATTATTGCCTGCTTTCTTTGACCATCCCTGGTACCAACTGTCTTATGTTGGGTTCTCCAGACAGATGTTGAGGAAAACTTTTGTGTTTATTAAAAATAAACATGTATGTAAGGGAGGGGTCAATAGTAGAGTTGGTCAGAGGGAATAGTCAAACTGCAATTGAGGCATGGAAAAAACTTCACCCAATTCCATAGAGAAATCTGGGGGATATGCAACTCAGAGTTGTCTCAAGATAGATGAAAATGGTTGGATTTGTATACTTCTACTCTAATGAATCATTAGATTGGAAGAACGCATCTTTGAGCAAAGTATCTCGGTAAGTGAGGCAAATTTTGAAAGAGCAAATAGCTGGGGACTATACAGACAGCACCCCTAGTAGCTGGGGATAATGATTTCTTAAAGGGGTATGTGGATATCCCATCAAAAATAAAGGAATCATCATAACAGGGCATTAAGGTTGGTACCACATAAGCATGAAAAAAGATTGCCAAAATCTTTCTGGTATTCCCACCTTATTTACTGTAGACTGAATCCTGAGGAAATAACCAAAAGGCTCAGATTTGGGTAAGCTAGAATGTACTTATTATATAATACTGGGGAATCAACCATACAATTATGTTCCCTTGCAAGACCTAAAAGATACCCCCTTCACCGAGTCAATAAGAATTGTGGTAGCAAGGGAAGTACAGAAATCTTTGAGAAATTTAGAGTTGGCTGTCCTTTGAAGCCCAAAATGTTGGTGACAAAAGAGACCACTATTATAGCTCTGGGCTTTCTGTCAGAGGACAACATAGGGTCCTAGAATAGCAGCAGCCATAAGTCAGCATTTAATTGGCAGAAGCAAGGTAGATGTAATTACTATGAGAAGAAGCAGAGCTACAGTAATGATTAAGGCTCTGACTCACAGGATCTCTGGCAATGGCTAATAAACCACAGTTTAATAAGGATGAAATACACAGACAGCCAATGAGAGTATTGCTAGACTTATAAAAAAAAATTATCAAGATCAGGGAAATAAAACACTAATGTCAGCTACTCTTATCCATTTTCTAGACCCAAGATAGTTATCAAACCCAGAGTCCATTAGTAAAGCAACACCAAAACTTGGTAAGGAATTGAAGGAATAGTTATATATTTGGTATATATTTTAAGAAGGAAATCCTTCTTAAAAGTACATAAAAACATTAACCAGCAGAAGCAGTAGCACCAGCATCTCCTGAGACTGCTAGCTTAGATTCAAACTTTCTTTATTTGTGCCATTCCCAAAGGGTACTCTTCCCTATACTCTGGTTTCAGATTGTATAAATCTTTCATCTTTTTACCAAAGAGTACCCTTCCCTTCACACTACACCTTGGGCATGAACTTTTTTAATAGCTTATTGTTAAATTGGTTTCCGTATAACACCCAGTGCTCTTCCCCACAAGTGCCCTCCTCCATTACTACCACCTCCCTTTCCCCTCCCCCTCCAACCCTCGGTTCATTTTCAGTATTCAACAGTCTCGCATGTTTTGCATCCTTCTCTCTCCCCAACTCTCTTTCCCCCTCCCCCATGGTCCTCCATTAGGTTTCTTCTGTTAGACCTATGAGTGCAAACATATGGTATCTATCCTTCTCTGCCTGACTTACTTCGCTTAGCATGACACCCTCGAGGTCCATCCACTTTGTTACAAATGGCAAGATTTCATTCTTTCTCATTAAAGGGCTAGTATCCAAAATCTACAAGGAACTCACCAAACTCTGCACCCAAAAAAATGAATAATCCAGTGAAGAAATGGGCAGAAGACATAAACAGACACTTCTCCAAAAGAGGACATCCAGATGATGCATGGCTCATCATCAGGGAAATACAAATCAAAACCACACTGAGATACCACCTCATGCCAGTCAGTGGCTAAAATGACCTTCTTGCCTGAAGACTGTAAAGATTAACTAGTTTGAAAATGGAAAGCCAAGAATGAGCATATCATTCTCAGAATATCAAACAGTCTGTTATCAGAGATTTGATAATTATTAGGTTACTGCTGGCAAGAAGTGAGATAGGATAAGAAAGAGGGCTACTGCTTTATGTATGTAGTAAAACTTTCCTCCTAGAGGAACAAATTAATGACCTAGACGACAAAGTAATGGAAACCAATGAAGCTGAATAAAAAAGAAGAATTATGCAACACAAGGACAGACTTAGGGACCTCAGTGACTCCATCAAATGTACTGACATTCATATTCTAGGAGTCCCAGAAGGAAAGAAAGAGAAGAGGGCAGAAAATTTATTGCAGGAAAATAATAGCTTGAAACTACCTAGTCTGGGGAAGGAAACAGATATCTAGATCCAGGAGACACAGAGAACTCCTATCAAAATCAATAACAGTAGGCCAACACCAGGACATACTGTGATTAAATTTGCAAAATATAGTGATAAGGAAAAAATCTTTTAAGTGTTTATTTTGAGAGAGACAGTGCATGTGCATGGGGGAGGGGTAGAGAGAGGGAGAGAATCCCAAAGCAGGCTCCACACTCACAGTGCAGAGCCTTACACCAGTCTCAATCTCACCAACCGTGAGATCATGACTTGAACCAAAATCAAGAGTTAGATGGTTAACCGTCTGAGCCACTCAGGCACCCCTGATAAAGATAATATCTTAAGAGGCAAAAAAAAAAAAAAAAAAAAAAAAAAAAAAAAAAAAAAAAAAAAAAAAAAAAAAAAAAAAAAAAAAAAAAAAAAAAAAAAAAGGAGGAAGAAGGAAAGAGGAAGGGAGGAGGAGGAGAAGAAGAAATCTTTAACTTACAGAGGAAACTTACAAGGCTAGAGGAGATTTCTCAACAGAATCCTGGCAAGCCAGAAGGGAGGGGCATGATATATTCAAAGTGCTGAATGGGAAAAATCTGCAGCCAAAAATACTCTATCCAGCAAGGCTATCATTCAGACTGGAAGGAGGGATCAAGAGTTTCCCAGACAAACAAACTCCAGGAGTTCATGACCACTAAACCAGCTCTGCAAGATGTATCAAAAGGGACTGTTTGAGTGGAAAGGAGAGACCAAAAGTAACAGTATAAACACAGGAACCACAAAAGCAGTAAAAATGAATATTTCTGTAACAAACCAGTCAAGGCACACATAAAAGAATATAAAATATAATAACATTTCTAAAATGTGGGGAGGAGAAAAGAATGGGTTCAAGCTTAAATGACCATCAATATAAACTGCTATTTGCAGAAGGGGTTTTATACAAACATAATGGTAACCATATATCAAAAACCATTAACATGCAAAGTATAAAGGGAAAGAAATCAAATTTATCATTTAAAAAATCAGAAGACTAAAACAAGACAGACTCAGAAAATCTCCAGAAACAGCCACAAAAATAAAATGGCAAATACCTATCAATAGTTAGTATGTATGTAAATAGACTAAATACTCCAAAAGATATAGGATGTTAGAATGGACTTCTACAGGACTCCTTTATATGCTGCTTACAAGAGACTCATTGTAGACCTAAAGTCATCTGTACATTGAAAGTGAGGGGATAGAGAAACATTTATCATGCAAATAGATGACAAAAGAAAGTAGTAGAAACAATACTTACATCAGACAAAGTATACTTTAAAATCAAGATTGTAACAAGAGACAAAGAAGGGCACTAAATAATAATAAAGGGGATATCTAACAGAAGATATAACTATTTATGTATCTGCCACTGGAGGACCCAAATACATAAAATAACAAACTAATCAATACAACAACAACAGTAGGGGACTTTAACACTCCACTTACATTAATGGACAGATCATCTAAATAGAAAAATCAAGGGAAAAAAGGCTTTCAATGACACACTGCAGCAGGTGGACTTACCATATATATTCAGAACATTCCATCTTAGAAGAGAATACCCATTCTTTTCAAGTGCACATAGAACATTCTCCAGAATAAATCATATATTAGGCCACAACAACAGTCTCAACAAACTTAAGAAGAGTGAAGTCATACCATGCATCTTTTCTGACCACAACACTATGAAACTGGAAGTCAACCACAAGAAAAAAATCTGGAAAGACCATAAATACATGAAGGTTAAATAACATACTACTAAACAATGAATGAGTCAACCAGGAAATAAGGAAGAAATTTAAAAAGTACACGGAAACAAATGAAAATACAACAGTCCAAAACCTCTGGTATGCAGCAACCAACATTAGAGAGAGACAAAACCCAACACTACAGAAATAAATTGTAAGAGAATACTATGAAACACTGTATGCCAACAAGTTGGATAACCTAGAAGAGATGGATAAATTGTGAGAAACATAACTACCAAAACTAAAATGAAAGAAATAGAAAATTTGGACTGATTGCCAGCAAAGAAATTAAGTCAGTAATCAAAAAATTCCCAGCAAAAGTCTAGGACCAGATGTCTTCACAGGTGAATTCTACCAAACATTTTAAAAAAGAATATCTGTTCTTCTCAAACTATTCCAAAAAAAAAAAAAAAGAAAAGGAAAACTTCCAAATCATTCAATGAGGCCAGTATTATCCTATCAAAACAAGATAAAGATACCACTAAAAATAACTATGGGCCAATATTCCCAATGATAGTATTTTGTTAAGGATTTTTGTATCTATCATACTCAATCCAACAATATATTTTTAAAAATCATTCACCACAATCAAGTATGGTTTATTCATGTGTTGCAAGGGTGGTTCAATATTTGCAAATCAATGTGATAGATCATATTAACAAGGCAAAGGATAAAAATCCTATAACCATCTCAATACAGAAAAAGCAACTGACAAAATACAGCACCCATTCATGTTAAAACCTCGCTACACTATGATTATAGAGGGAAAATACCTCAATATGGTAAAGGTCATACATAAGAAACCCACAAGTAACATCATACTCAAAGAGAAAAATCTCAAAGCTTTTCCTCTAAGATCAGGAACAAACCAAATGTGCCTACTCTCACCACTTTTACTTAACACAGTACTGGGAGGCCTAGTTGCAGCAATCAACAAGAAAAAGTCATCCAAATTGGTAAGGAAGAATTAAAGTTGTCACTATTTGCAGATGGGATAATACTACATATAGAAAACCCAAAAGATTCCACCAAGAAACTATTAGAATAAATGAATTTGGTAAAGTCTCAGGATACAAATTAATATACAGAAATCTGCTGCATTTGTTTATACTGGTAACAAAGTAGCAGAAAGAACTTAAGAAAGCAATGCATTTATACTGTATTAAAAAGAATAAAGTACTTAGAAATAAATTTAACCAAGGAAGCAAAAGACCTACACTGGTAACTATAAAACATTGAAAGAAATTGAAGATACAAATGAAAACATATCATGCTCAAGGATTAAAGGAATATTTTTCTAGAAATATCTCCTCAGGCAAGAAAAACAAAAGCAAAAATAAACTTGGGATTCCATCAAACTAAAAGGCTTTTGCACATTTGGAATGCCATCAACAGGGTTAAAAAAGGCAACTTAAAGGGGAAAATATGTGCCAATGATATATTTGATAACGACTTAATATCCAAAATACATAAAGACTTATACAACTCAACACCAAAAAAGTAAACTAATTAAAAAATGAGCAGAGGACCTAAATAGACACCTTTTTCCCCAAAGACAGATGGCCAGACACATGAAAAAGTGTTCAACATCACAAATCAGGGAAATGCAGACCAAAATTACAATGATCTATCACCCGTCAGAATGGCTAGTTTCAACAAGACAAGAAAAAACAAGTGTTAGCAAGGATGTGAAGCAAAGGGAATGCTTGTGCATGGTAGATGGAAGTGTAAATTAGTGCAACCACTGAGGAAAAGAATATAAAGGTTCCTCAAAAAGTTCGAAATACTCTGCAGTAAAGTAATTCCAGTAGTGAGTATCTACCCAAAGAAAACAAAATACTATTTTGAGAAGGTATATGCATACCTTTGTTTATCGCATCCTTATAATAGCCAAGATATGGAAGCAACTCAAATGTCCATCAATAGATAAATAAAAATGTGGTATAGTTCACAATGGAATATTAGTCATAAAAAATGAAATCTTGCCATTTGTAAAAATGTGGGTGGATCTAGAGGCTAATAATATAAGTCAGAGAAAGACAAACAGCATGATTTCACTCAGTGGGATCTAAAAAATAAAACAAATTAACAAAGAAACAGAACAAACTGGCAGCTGAGTGGAGGAGCAAAATAGGGGAGGGAAATTATAGTTATGAAGTCAGAGATGAAAAATACAGCATAGGGAATATAGTCAATAACATTGTCCTAATGTGACTACATTTATTGTGGTTAGAATTTATAGAATTGTCATATCACTATGCTATACACCTGAAACTAATATTGTATGTCAACCATACTTCAATAATAAAGTAAAAGAAAAAGATTATGGTAGATACTAAGAGGCAATAGTTGCTGACATAGCAACTCCTTCTGGCCAGATCACTTTTATGAAAGTATAGCTCTTTGAAAATAGAGCTAGCCCTTTGACTGCACTTTGTAAAGACCTAACTGTATTATATGTCTGCTTGAATTACCTGGAGCCTTTTCTGTTTACTTACCATCCTGTAAATCAATCACCCTGTTTCATTTTGACAAGACTTAATGCAACAAGTAATACATCTGGCACAAAAAGGTGAGACTGATCAGATCTCTTAGGTATTTATACTGAGAAATACCACGAGGAGGAGGTAAATAGCTGAAAGATCATGAGGTATAGCTATATATAGCAGGGGTTGGCAAATTCATGCCCATGGACCAGATCCAATCTACTTCCTTTTAAGTTTTATTGGAATAGAGACACACCCATTTGCTTATATATTGTCCATGGCTACTTCCACTAAAACAGCAAAATTGAGTAGTCAAGACAAAGATTATATAGCCTGCAAAGTCTTAAGTATTTGCCCTTGGCCCTTTAAGAAAAAGATTGCTGGGGTGCCTGGGTGACTCAGCGGGTCCAGCTTTGCTCAGGTCATGATCTTGCGCTCCACGTTGGGCTCTGTGGCGACAACTCAGAGCCTGGAGCCTGTCTGCAGATTCTGTATCTCCCTCTCTTACCCTCTCCTGCTCATGCACTCTCTCAATCTCTCTCTCTCTAAAATAAATAAAATATTAAAAAAAAGATTGCTAACCCCCAGGCTGTAGAGTCATGATAGGCCCCTAATTTCTTATTCTAATAGTTTTTATGGCTATGCCTCTATTCACACATGAAGTCCATAATTTGGAGCTATTCGACTAAGTGTGTGCCTTGCAACATAAAGAGGCCAAAAGCAATATACATGAAAGTAGGAGTTTACTCTTACTAGAGAGACCAAAAGCTCTGATTACCACGAAGCTGCACTACAAAATAAAAGCAAAGTGTATTAAGCTCAGATCAGGCATGTCAAATCACACTGACTGATTAATTCCAAAGCAAAAGCTCCCCACAATTCAGGGACTCCTTATATTATTTATTCACTATCCTTTTAGACACCAAGTATATATCTGCCATTAACATTTAAACATTACAGTCAGAAAAAAAATTTTTATTCCCAAACAGAATTCATGATCAAGCGAATCAGTATTTTCACATCTGTTAAGTACTAACATCCCAAAAGCAGAAAAACTTAGTATTTGAATTTACTTGTTATTTGTCAAAAAAAGCTATGCAAGAAAATGAGTAGTACATTTAGCCATTTTGAAATACTAAAAACATAGATTACAAAAACCCATCAGTACCCTTTCCAATTCCCAAAAGTTCAAGAACTTTTTTGGGAACTAATGTCTAAAGTTCAAGGACTTCTATAACAAATTCTATCCAGACTTCTGAGGTCACTACAAACCTAGGGTTGAAAGTAACCCTCTCTTGATTTGAGGATTCCCTAAATTACTGAACTTAAAGCCAAGAAACATCCATCAAATTCCCCTTTCACAAAGCACAAGGCTTATAGAATCCAAGATTCGTTTTTGTACGATTTTCATTTCATTTCTGTGAGAAACATTCCCTTTCCCAATGTCAGATCAGTTTTTCACATTATTCCACCTATGCCACTTTCTCATGTCACTTTTATTTTATGATAATTGCCTATCTCCTTCTGGACATCACATTTCTCTAAATTCAGGAGGGATTGTGTTAGGGTCGGGGAATTCTATCTTACTTGCAAGCTAATAAGGTGGCTCGTTACTATTTCATGGATGCTCACAAGAGACAAAAGACTCCTAGGTGAGAGACCATGGATATTATACTAATAGCAAAACAAACAACATGAGCATTTTGGTTTCATGTCCTGATGCTTCTCTAATTCCCATGGCAAAGATATGGCAAGATCTAGTAGATGTTACAGGCAGAGGGTTTGCATTGCAGGCAAGAACACTTAACTTGGGAAACCATCATTTTATAGAAGCAGTAAATAAACCTGTTCTTTTTCCCTGGAGGAAGAATATTATCTCATCCTTTGGAGTTGCTCGGAGTTACTCGCTGAAAACACAACCCTGAGAATTGTGGCCACGTCAAAAATGATCAGGGCCTTGCATTCTTGGAATACCCAAGAAACATGTATAGGAACACTCAAGGCCCATAACTGATTGGCAATGAGCTCTGAGAGATAATTGTTTCTCTCAACAGTTTGCATCCAATTGATCCGTCTGGCATATAAAATTCAGAGTCCACATGGAAAAGATCATTTTTGATGCATCAGGCTAAGAAGAGATAACTGGAAAACTTCCTAAAGCTTGCTCAACGTCAAGGTTCCTGATGTTTTCAGAAGAAATCATTTAAAATTCTTTTCCCATAAACTATAAAAGAAAAAAATGTAAGAAACATAAAACTCTTTTCCCTCCATGTTTTTTGCCCTGGGATTTTTGATAGTGATGGTCCACTATTGAACAAGCCCATAGCATTCACTGAAATTTGACCCTACTGAAGCAGATTAATTCCTGCAGCCAGTTTTGAGTGTCACAGTATAATAAGGCAGCTCTTTGGTGGGGAGGGGGGATGATTTTCCAAGTAATCTCTCTTTACAGAATTTGTGACTGTAAAGAGCTAATATTAGAGATCCTTATTCTCATACTTTGTTTTTCTCACTGCTTATTCTAATTCATTAGACTTTACTGTAGTCAATGTCCCTTCTATCCTAGTGACATTTTTTTAATGTTTATTTTTGAGAGAGCACAAGCAGGGGTGGGGAAGAGAGAGAGGGAGACACAGAATCCAAAGCAGGCTCCAGGCTCTGGGCTGTCAGCACAGAAACCGACACAGGGCTTGAATTCACTGACCATGAGATCATGACCTGAGCTGAAGTCGGACACTTAACCAACTGAGCCATGCAGGCACCCTCCAGTGACATTTTTAGAAATGGAAAATAAGCAGTCAATTGCCTTGCTATAGTTGTATTCTCAAATGTTATGCTAATATAATTATGCACACTTATAATATTTAATATGAAAGTAAAAGGAGTTTTTGTTAGAATGTGCTAACATTGAAAAGACTATTCAGGTTTGTTTTTGTTTGTGAGAAGTGATCTAGAACATCAACTGTGGCCACTATTGTCCATTTTACCTAAACCTTGCCCTGTGAGCTTTCAAGACATTAGAAGTTACATTTCACAGAGACCAAATTGATACATTTCCTAGATTTTCTCAGTCCTACCTGCCTCTTGGTGCTTTGCTATATAATCAATGGAGAGTCCCAACTGTCACTCCACATTCTTATTTCCTGCTTTATCAGTCATCTATGACTCCCCTAGGTAGAAGGCTGGACTCTAACCCTGTGTCCATAGCACCTGCCATAGCAGGAGTCACAGGTAAGACTCAGAGGTTACAGCTTCACTTACCACTTGTGGACTTGGGCAGAACACCACGCACCATGGAGAAAGAGATCTAGCTTTTCCACAGCTACTTGTATAGGCCAAGTGACAATCTGAAAGTGCAGAGGATTTGATGCCAATAGGAAATGAGAGGTACATGGAAGCCAGCAGATTATCACCCTCCATTCCCCCAGACCAGAAACCACCATACTTTGGAAACAGACATTGTGGTAGACATGGAGATTCTCCATCCAGAGACTGGTTGAAGGAAGGGCTTGATTCTAAGCTGGGGAAGTACTATTAGCAAACATCCCCCAAGCCACAGTGGGAGAGAACTCATTTGCCTAAGTCACACCCTCCCAGGGCAGTCTGCACTTGGTATCTACCCACTGAGGCCTGACATAGGACATTAATGAACAATCTTCACTCCAGACCACCCCACCCTATGGGTCAAGGCTTTGGCCTGAACCACATTTCCGTGTGTCTCTGCCTACCCTGCTTCCTTTCCCTTCCTTTCACAGGTGGACATCCCTTGAACCCAAAAGTCCATCTAACTAATGACTTCAAGAGAATCCAAGCTATGAGAGAGATCCCATGTGATTGATGAGAACATAGCCAGTTTGGTAACATAGCACCTTTTTGCTTTTTTTGAAACTCAGGTAAATCAGAGTTAGATCAAAGAAGCAGAACAGAAAGCACACAATACAACGTTGGCCCTTGAGATTTCTAAGAATTCTAGTCAGAGAATTGAGAGGAGAACACCAAGTCTGGATTCTTCAAATGCTTGTATTGATATTTAGATGTGATAGATGATTTAAGTATGTTACTTTTAAAGTAAAAAGGTGGAAAAATAGTGATGTATCAACAAAATAGCTAGTACACCGTTAAAAATCAAGACAAGATTAATACTTGATCTATATCATTACCTAATTTTAACAAGTTTCAATTCACCAGAAATAAATTTTAAGGTTATTAGATTTATAGAGGTTTAGGTTTACAACTTAAATTGGAAAATTAAGGAGAGATTGAGTAGTCCACCATTACAACCAGAATTTCTTTTAACTCTGTGCTTACCATGGTAAGTGTAGTCACTGTTAAACATTACAGTCTTAGTGACTATATCCTCTATGCTGTATTTTTCATTGAAATTTTAAATACACTCACTCCACGACATGTCTGGTTTTCACTCAGCCTGCATTACACAAGCAGGTCCATGTATTCTCATAAAACTATGATAAACTCAAGTCACCTAATACCTTGTATATGGTTCCTTCCTCTTCCCCAATTTAATCCTCTCATTCTTGCTGCCCTCAAGTCACACACACATCTTCTCCCAATAAACAACATGCCTAAGTTTGGTCTCAGGATCTATTTTCTAGGGAACATAAGAATTTTCAGAAGGACAAAAGTTCCTTTCCTAGGCAATGACAAAAAAGATGTACTAAAATTCTGTGTAATAGTCTACCTGCCCAATACATCCAATAATCAATACATCAAGCTCTACTGGGTTTTAGGCAAGTGTGATTGTAGATACTGAGAAATACAGCAATAAACACCAAGTCCCTACCCTCATGGAGTTTGCACTCTAATGTGGGAGACTTTCAGGTAGAAATAAGTACTTTAAAGAAAATAAACAGGATGTAAAGTGAAGGGTGTAATGGGGAAGGAAACAGTTTTATTTTAAATAAGATTGCCAATTAAAATGGAACATTTTGATTCACCGTAGTCTGGCATTAACTGATATTACTGAATGATTATATTTTGCAATATTTGCTGTCATTTTCCACTTCCCCTTATTTTACTTGCCTCACTCAAGTAGGCTTTATGCACACATCTGGAATTTTGTATCTGGATTTAGCCTTGCACCCAAAGAAAACGGTGGTGGCTTTTACCACTATTATTTCATTATAGGGTGCCAGTGACTGAATACACATGCTCTGGAATAAAAAGTGAGTGGTTTGAGACCATCAGTTATTTAAGATCTTCTACCATGTAACAGAGACCTGCCTCACTTTGAGATCTATTTTGTTCAACCACAGAGTTGAGAGAACTCCCAATTAATTGAATGAATCTAGCAAGTTGTGGTCTATAAAAGGTGTGATTTTTCTGCCATCTTTCCTTTAAAAGCATTCCACTTTTTGAGAAGTGAATGTACAGTCAACCCTTGAACAATATGGGTTTGAATGGCACAGGTCCACTAATACAAAATATTTTAGTAAACAATACAGTGCTTCAAATGTATTTTCTCTTTATTACTTTCTTAGTAACATTTTCTTTTCTCTAGCTTACTTTAAGCATACAATATGTTATGTAACAAAATGTGTGTTAATTGAGTGTTGATATTATTAGTAAGGCTTCCAGTCAATAGTAGGCTGTTAGTAAAATTTTGCAGGGAGTTTTTACAGAGGCAGTGGTCATCCATATTCCCCAACATTGTTGAAAGGTCACATGTAGTTCAAATTTGCAGTGCTCTCTCATACATTCTTCTGCTCCTTGTAACTATCATGTAGGTTAGGTATAATGCTTCATAGATTAGGAAAGAAAAATCCCCAACGTCACAGAACAGTTAAATAAAAGGTGAGATCTCAACTCAGATCCATTTCTATCCAAATATTCACCACATCCATGGTTCCAAACTGAAATTACAGTTATAAGAGATTTCTGAATTATTCTACCTTTACTTTACCTACAAGTGATGTTTCTTATTTAACAGGTTTTATAAATTTCAAAACTGGTTGATTATATTACCTTATCCGGATAATTGACTTAATCATTTCTACCACAGGATTACAAGAGTTAGCAGTTTAACCTTTTGGACATTTAGGCAGATGCCCAAGCAAGTTTAATTTCAGACATGAGACTGAATTTAACAACGTTCGAGCTCCCGATGAACTCTGAAGGGCAGGATCTGGACAGATGGAACCAAGATCTACTCCTAAAGAGTGGCTGCCCCAGTAAGCCAAACTCTTCTTGTTGTGACAGTGTACAAGAAAGGAAAATCTGTGTGAAACCAGAAAAGAGTCCAAATAGCCAAAGAAATGTTGAAAAATAAAACCAAACCTGGAAGCATCACAATTCCCGATTTCAGGCTGTATTACAAAGCTGTAATCAAGACAGTCTGGTAAGGGAACAAAACCAAACATATTCCAATGGAACTGAATAAAGAACGCAGAACTGGACCCACAAATGTATGGCCAATTAATCTTTGACAAAGCAGGAAAGAGTATCCAATGAAAAAAATGGTCTCTTCAGCAAATGGTGTTGGGAAAACTGGACAGCAACATGCAGAAAAATGAACCTGGACCACTTATACCATACACAAAAATAAACTCAAAATGGATGAAAGACCTCGAGGAGAAAACAGGCAACACAGGTGACAACCTCTTTGACCTTGGCCTCAGCAACTTATTAGACAGGTTTCTGGAAGCAAGGTAAATGAAAGCAAAAATGAACTAAGGGGAAATCATCAAGATAAAATGCTTCTGCACAACAGTCAACAAAACTAAAAGGTTCTCCCATTCCCTTGGTTACCTATCAGATAAAGGTTTGAGTATCCAAAATCCATGAAGAACTTAAACTCAACACCCCAAAAAAGCAAATAATCCAGTGAAGGAAGGGGCAATAGGCATGAACAGACTTTTCCAGAGAAGACATCCAGATAGCTGACAGACAAATGAAAAGATGCTCAACATTGCTCATCAGGGAAGTACAAATCAAAACCACGTTGAGGTGCCACCTCACACCTGTCAGAATAAAATTAACAACTCAGGCAATGACAGATGTTGGTGAGAATGCAGAGAAAGGAAACCACTTTTGTACTGTTGGTGGGAATGGAAACTGATACAGCCACTCTGGAGAACGGTATGGAGGTTCCTCAAAAAAATTAAAAATAGAACTACCCAACAACCCAGCAATTGCATTACTAGGTATTTATCTAAAGGATATAAGAGTACTGACTCAAAGGGTCACATGCACTGTTTATAGCAGTACTATCAATGGCTAAATTATGGGGAAGAACCCAAAGAACACACACACACACACACACACACACACACACACACACACACACACACAATGAACCATTACTCAGTGATTAAAAATAATGAAATTTTGCCATTTGCAACAATGTAGATGGAACATATATATTAGGCTAAGCAAAGTCAGTCCAAGAAAGACAAATACCATATGATTTCAATCATATGTGGAATTTAAGAAATACAACAGATGAACATAGGGGAAAGGAAAAAAAAGATAAAAACAGAGAGGGAGGTACGAACACCTGGGTGATTCAGTCAGTTAAGCATCCAACTTCAGCTCAGGTCATGATCTCAGTTTGTGAGTTCAAGCCAAGGGTCAGGATCTGTGCTGACACCTCAGAGCCTAGAGCCTGCTTCAGATTCTGTGTTTCCCTACTTCTCTTCTCCTCCCCCACTCACGTTCTGTCTCTTTCAGAAATAGACAAACATTGAACAAACACGCACGCACACACTCACAGAGGGAGACAAACCCTAAAAGACTCTTAGAGACAGAACAAATAGGATTATTTGAGGGGTGTTGGGTGAAGGGATGGGCCAAATGGGTGATGGACATTCAGGAGGGCACTTGGAATGAGCACTGGGTGTTATATGTGAGTGATGAATCGCTTAATTTAACTCCTGAAACAAAAAAAAAGTTGAAAACTTTCAAGAGTAACAAAAAATAGAGGAAAAAATGGAAAACTTCAAATCACGCTAGAAATTTTTATACAGATGTGAACCACATGTGCCAACAGGCTAGATAGTTTTAACAAATGAGCTTTGCTAAGGACCATACTATTTTCTATAACACATTATCAACTCTATAGAATCCACCATGGTAAAGTTACTAAACCCCTGATATCAGGTTCTGTTTTAGGGGAATCCAAGGTTAGACACTCAAGTTTATATGTACTGATAGGAAAATATCTATATGGTATGCTAAAAAGAAATAGAAATTATTTATGGTGTGCTAAGGTATGAAACAATGTTTGTAGAAATACAGCTGCCACCTCTAAAACACATTTTCTCTAGAGAGTCACTATCCATCCTCAACTCAGTGGCATAAGAATTTATAATGATCAACTCTCAATCTCAATGAATGCTACCTCTTCTAGGCCAAAACCCTCTAGCCACTGAAAAGTAGGTGTGCTCAGATTTTACTGTGTCTTTTAGAACATTTGCCAAGTTCCCTAAAAGCTGGAACATTTTAGAAAGGTATGGCAATTTATCATCTGATCTTCAGAATGCCTATGGGGCATTTAGTTCCCTTAGTACACAAGGAATTAAAGGCCAGACGTTTCTAAATGAAAATTATAATTACAACTAGCAAGTGGGAGTAGTTGAGACTTGAATGCAAGTCGAAATACAACTAATATTTTTTTTTAATTTCACCTATTTTTATTGTGCCTACAAAATTATTTAAAATAGCATGTGGCTCAAATTATCTCTATTGGACAGAGCTGCCCTTGGGGCAATTAAAGGTAGTTTCCTTGTACATTTTCGATATTAGCCCTTTATCTGATATGTCGTTTGCAACTATCTTTTCCCATTCTGTCAGTTGCCTATTAGTTTTCTTGATTGTTTCCTTTGCCTTGCAGAAGCTTTTTATCTTGATGAAGTCCCAAGGGTTCAGTTTTGCTTTCATTTCCCTTGCCTTTGAGGATGTGTCGAGTAGGAGATTGCTGCGGTGGAGGTCTAGGAGGTTTTTCCCAACTTTCTCCTCGAGGGTTTTGATGGTTTCCTGTCTCACATTCAAGTCCTTCAGCCATTTTGAGTTTATTTTTGTGTATGGTGTAAGAGACTGGTCTAGTTTCATTCATCTACATGTTGCTGTCCAGGTCTCCCAGCACCACCTGCTAAAGAGGCAGTCTTTTCTCCATCGGATACTCTTTCCTGCTTTGTCAAAAATTAATTGACCGTACATTTGTGGGTCCAGTTCTGGGTTCTCTATTCTATTCCATTGGTCTATGTGTCTGTTTTTGTGCCAATACCATACTGTCTTGATGATGACAGTTTTGTAGTAGGGGCTAAAGTCTGGGATTGTGATGCCTCCCGTTTGGGCAGAAGACATGAACAGACACTTCTCCAAAGAGGACATCCAGATGGCCTACAGGCACATGAAACGATGCTCAACATCACTCATCATCAGGGAAACACAAATC
>NC_043700.1:134617795-134623914 GCF_006229205.1 Suricata suricatta
ATAGGAGCACATGTACCCCAATGTTCATAGCAGCACTGTCAACAATAGCCAAAACATGGAAAGAGCCTAAATGTCCATCACCTGACTAATGGATCAAGAAGATGTGGTATATATACACGATGGAGTACTACATGGCAATGAGAGGGAATGACATATGGCCCTTTGTAGGAAAGTGGATGGACCTTGAGGGTGTCATGCTGAGCGAAGTAAGCCAGGCAGAGAAGGACAGAAACCATGTGTTTGCACTCATAGGTCTAACAGGAAAACAGGAGAGACCTAATGGAGAACCAGGGAGAGCGGAGGAGGGAGAGAGAGTTGGGGAGAGAGAGGGATGCAAAACTTGAGAGACTATTGAATGCTGAAAATGAACTGAGAGTTGAAGGGGAAGGGGGAGGGGGAAAAAAGGTGATGGTGGAGGGCACTTATGGGGAAGAGCACTGGGTGTTGTATGGAAAACAATTTGACAATAAAATATTATGGGGGGAAAAAAAGGTAGTTTCCTGTGCTGAAAACAATTCCCAAGTATCAGGAGGTTAATATCTATAGTGGTAGAAAAATCCAGGCTGTGGATGGTCTAGGAAGGCCCTGGCATGTGCTCTGCTCCTGAAGGGCACTCTGTATTATTCTCACTTTCCTCCAATTCCATTTTCAAAAGACAATGCCAAGATTTATAAGCATATTAAGGCACCCATTCTGTTTACGTTTAAATAGGCCTATCCTGTGGATGGACTACAAGGAGCGTTAGGTAATCGAGAGTAAGGAACTGTGTGGATAAAGATAGGGGCTGGCACTGTCAGGATATGGGTCAGAAACTGGTTTTTGTACATTGCATTAACACACAGCTTTCCAGTCCTTTACAGTGTCCCTATGGATTAAGAGCAAATTTCCATGTCCATGAAGCTGCTACTATTGATAATCATTGGTTTCATCTAGGAGATCCTCCCAAAAGAGATCATTAGTACCTATACCTTGCCCACATGGTCCCATCTTACAATAGGACAATTATTCCAGACAATAGGAGTCTTTATGGGTCTGTTCCTTTGCTGAAATCTCAGGCTCAAAGTTTATGACTTAAATTATCATGAGGCAAACAGTGTTTTGGCCCTTCACAGGTAGAGCCAGTTTCGATTTCTCTTTCCCTTGTGCCTATAAGAAACACTAGCATTAAGTCTGCTATGGCCTAGGTGACTCCAACCTGAGGACTGGACAAATGGCCTAAGAAGCCCCTGTTCAGGCACTGGGACAAATTCTAGACTTTTCTTTATGGGAGAGGCTCTTCAAAGTGATAAATACAGGAGGTAACCATTGCAGATTGCCTTCTGCCAAAGATCTGAGGACCTTTGAACCAAGTCAAGGAAAACAAGTCTTGCACTGAGTCCAATTGATCTGACACTTGGAAAGTGCGTTAAACTATCCTATTTTGTACAAGTTACAGAAGTCACACTTAAGAGATACACAGACTAGTCCTAGCATATATGCTTTAAGATTTTCTGAAGAAGATTCTTACAAACTAGATTCTAGGTAGGATGAAAGAAAGTTGAAAGAATAGTTGCCCTTCAAAAAAAACTTTCACATCCTCCTTAGAATATAACTAATTCTAGTCTCTTTGGCTTATGCCTCACTTGCCAAGCATCTCCTAATTAAGATCAGATTCTACTTGGGGGTGAGGGGTTCTACAAGGAAAGAATGGCCCTCAGGAAAAAACCTATGCTGAGCACATCTATCTATCTATCTATCTAAGGCAAAACACTAGAAGAGACCGTCAAGCTCATGAAGGCACTGGATATGGGGGGCTTGGAAAAACACCATTCTCCTCACAAGAAAAGGTTTGTGGCTCCAGCTGCTGGGAGCATTGTCAGGTGTCACCTCCAAAGAGTTTGTTTCTGCTGCAAGGCCACACCCTTCCCCTAGAGGCCTATATTCAATTACTGACTACAGAGGTCATACAAAGGCTGCCACTCCAGGCTACTACGGAGCAACTCCGATGGGCCAGATACTTGTCAATGCTCCTAGGGCATGGCCAAACACTGTTGTGTCTATGCTGCAGTTTAATTGCAACTGCTTCCCAATCCTGCTCCCTTTCCCATTACCTTTACAGGGTTCTTCATAATAAACTCTCACCTCAATATTTAATTCTGAAAAACTGAACCCATAACACTAGGCAACAGGGACCAAGAGGCACATGATCCCACTCTGTCTTATCTAAATACCTATGATCGTTATAAAGTTAGTCACCTCTAACCTCTAATTCAAGAGACTGGCACAAACCTGGTATCTCTAGGATGTGTCATGATTTCCAGACTCCTCTGGTTTCTGGTTACATGCCAATTCTTACAGATATTTATAGCCTTAGATTCCAATAATGTTATTTTCTGGCATGGTTTCCTACTTCATGTTAGCAACTCACCTAGAGATTCTGTGTGTTTCTCATCTATCCAGCCTAAACATACAAATATCTAAAGAGAAATGGTTCTTTCTCTTAAAGTTAGGGGAGAGCACAGCTCACTAAGGGTCATCGATGGTCTGGGTAGAATTTAAGAACTGGCTCCATATGTTCTGTAATGTCAAGGAGGATCCCAACACAGTAGTACCACTGGCAGAGGGAGAGTTACCAAATATCCATATTCTCACCACTGAAGTACTCGGAAATTAACACTCTGTACTGTACTGCTACATTTTCCAGGGCTACTTGAAAAAATGTGAATGCATTCTCTGCTCATCTAAATTTAAGTGTCTATAAAATACACTAGACCAAGTGAGAGAACTGGGTTTTACACCTAGTCAAACACCAAGCCAAATTATCTGAGAAGGTTTACCTGTAACTTCTAGAGGTGATCACAAATCCTACTCCCAGTAAAAATCATACAGGACTTTATAAAAACTCCCTTGACCAATACAGAGTCCTTTAACCAGTACTTCATCTTATAATTCTACAGCTTTTCTGGAAGAGCTGAAAATTCACAAAAATTTTTCCAGCAAAACTCAATAGAAATATTCCTAGCAATCAGAATTCACCATTTGTGTTTTTAATGTTTATTTTTAAAAGAGAGAGAGAGAGCAAGAGTGCACAAGTGAGAGAGGGGCAGAGAGAAGGCGGCACAGAATCGGAAGCAGGCTCCAGGCTCTGAACTATCAGCACAGAGCCTGATGCAGGGCTCGAACCACCAGCCGTGAGATGATGACCTGAGCTGAAGTCAGACCATGACCTGAGCTGAAGTGAGACCATGACCTGAGCTGAAGTTAGACAGTTAACCAACTGGGCCACCCAGGTGCCCCTGAATTCACCATTTGTAATTTATTATGAATGGCAAAATGTTTTGACCTAGGAGTCACTATACAAATTGAAAATGCACCTGTGGGTGCACACCAGCAAATCCAACTGCACATGGCTATAGGGGTGAATGGCGAGGAGCTGCTGTCTTCTCTCCTCCCCCCACACAAGGTCCATACCTGTTATGTTGTTTACTTTACAGTGCTTTGTCCCTTATTCCCACCCGAGGAGGAAAATTAGATGAGGCCTAGTAGCCTAGAAAACCTATGTTCAGGGAAGAGAGGTAGGTTATAAACCATTCTGAAAAATGAACCTGTAAAAAAGACACATAGAGTTACTGCTTCTGGTGACCCATTTTCTCTATGCACAAGAGAAAAATGTGCAAGTGTATTTGTATAAAAGGAACAATGCTGTTGGAGCACAGGTACGTTTTGTGACTATGACATCCTCTACTACTGTGACACAATCTCATCTAAGTGTGTGTCAATGATACGTGGCAAGAGCTAACTTGCTTCTCGGGGGGAATCTGATTTGCTTTAGCCTTCAAAGTCTCTTTAAGTCTCCTTTCTTTCTATATAGATTTGTGTTTTGCATCATCTGCAGAGATCCCCTTTTCCTTTTCATTCATCCTCTTTACCAATAACTGTCTTCATCCAGGGCTATATACTGAGATCTCCCTTATGACCAGCTAGTCAATCACTGCTGGCTCCTTCTATGCAGAAACAGCCAAGCCTAGGCTCCAAGCTTGCCTGAGAGGGTCTCATGGAGCATGGAGCTCCACCGTATGATTGCGTGCTGCCATCTCCTGGCCAAAACATGGAGTTCAGCCCTGGTATATTTACCCCACACTTCACCCTTGGGCCTCATCTGATACTCTGCTTGCACTCTAGCTAGGATGGGAGAAGACTTCAGGAGCTCCCACATCTTAGAAGGCATATATCTTAGAAAACTGTTAATAACAATGACTTATGGACTCAAATTTCATTATTTCCGGACTTCACAAGCACTATACTCAGAGGAAGACCAGCTTAAGTGGCCTATCCTATTTTTTTGACACTTCTAGTCAAAGAAGCCAAGTGAGTTCCTAGATAGAAGAACTATCCAGGTATTAAGTGAATATTTGCCTTCACATAGAATTCTAGGGTTGATTCTTGCTGCCAGCAAAGGTAAGGTTGTTTCCAGAGAGACAGTAGGTAGAAGGGAGACTTCTTAAAAGCTTCATGTGAATACAGAGCATACACTTATTAAGCTGCATGGTAGATCAACTCTTATTTCCCCATGTCTCCCCCCAAAAACAACTTGAAAAATGAGAGGCAACATTTCTACCAAAGATCCCATGATCTTCTCCTTAGGATCTGTATCCAAGTCTAAGTCCTCAGCCTGACTCCAATACAAACAATTGCTTAGTTTAAATTTTATGTTAAAGATATGGCTTTCCCACAATAGTAGCAGCAATATTATGCCACTCTGTAACCTATAACATCAGAACTGGCTTGATAGCAGCTCCTCAGTGGATGTCCAAGTGCTAATGACACTTGAATGGGCCCAGGCTTCTCCATCACTCGGTATCATAGGCCTGCCTGTCTGTGATCTAGGATTTCCAAAGCACAGAGTTCCCAATTCTGGATATGGTTTGGCACACTGACTCATGAGGTTAGAAAGGCGGGTACATTATATGTCCACTAAGTTCAGACATGTTTTTACTGATCTCTCAGTTTTTCTTAGTCTTAGAATTCTCACATGTTAGGAAATGTGGAAGATAAGCACTCATGGTTAGCTTACAGAAAGTCCTAGAAGAGAACATTAGACCTTTGACATAATTTGTCACTATTGATTTCCATCCTATTCTGAAAGACAAGAACAATGGCAGGTGATTCTCTCCACACTTGTTTACAAATTAACCAGGGCTAGATGTCAAACGTATCCTAACTGGACAAGAAATCACCACCACCTACCCTGCCCAAAATTGACAGATGTCACTCAGTCCTCATTCCCTAACCTGCATGGGACATGGGATCTGCCATTAAGCCAAACTAGTACTGATCAAGTTCTGATCAAGCCCCTAGGGACAGCTTGTGCCTTGCCACTTTGGCCAGTAAATGAGAGTAACAATTTTATTTCAGTAACTTTCTCAATATCCAGTAATCAAAAGACCTCACAACCCTTGTTATAATGGCCCAGGTACCAAAGGCAGTGATGTTCTTAAATAACATGTGTAAGTTCTTCAGGCATAAGAAAACCTTCAGCATTACTAACAGTTGTTTGACAATAGGGAAGAGACAGAATTATGTAACGAATGGTAGCTAAACACTAATTTCAATACCAGAGCATCTCAGCTATGCTCTATGATTGTGAGCATATCACGTATGTTTGAAATATGTCTTTGGAACTACCTACTTAGGGAAGAATAGTTGGCTGACAGCTCCAGCTGTTGCACTGCAAACCATGTTAAAGTGTAAAGAAGAAATAGTAGCAGAATATTTACTATTGAAGCTTGAAAAGATGTAAGTTCTTTGTGTGCAACCTTTCATTTATGCATGTGAGAGGGTTATCATTTTTAAACATGTTTTTACATTGTAGTACTTGTTTTGCTTGTTGGTGGTGTTTGCTTATTTAATACATTCTGTCAAGGACAGAAATTACATGCTGGTCCCCCCCCCCCCGCCAGGGAGTGTGTCTTGGGTTTTTCCCTTATTATTTTCTTTACTTTTTTTTCCCGCCTCTTCTTTTTATGGTGGTGGGGGTGGTTATGTTTAATTGAAGTTGCTTTTACAACACCAAAGACTTAATCATCCATTTTCTATATAAAAAGTAGCTACTTTTTTGCATGGACCTCAAGTATACTGTA